>NC_090647.1:136326406-136384403 GCF_040937935.1 Hyperolius riggenbachi | reverse complement strand
ATGTAGATTAATGGTTTTCAGGATTCACTAATCTCTGTCAAGCTGTTAATTTACATAATCACTCCAGGCTACTGGTCAGCAGCCTGTAACACTGGTTCTAGATCACGTGATTACTGGAGTTGGGCAGCTTTGGAAGATTTGGTATATGCTATTATACAGTATGTTTATTCACATGTAATCTTTTACCTGTTGCTGTTAGCATAAATACAGTAGAGTCTTGGTTATTCGGGACTCAACTAACCAACAGTATCAACCAACCAGCACACATCGCTGGCAGTAACCACAGTGGTGAAGGCCAACTTGTAGGCTTTTTGTGGGCTCTGCAGTACTTAAAAACTGGGTTCCACAGCTCCTCCAAGGTTAATATACTTTCAATGACTGTATTTTAACATTTTATAGAGTTCATGGTATGTATATAGAGTGGGTTATAGTACTGTATTAGCTAGGTCTATTTTTAACATTAAAGAGACACTGAAGCGAGAATAAATCTCGCTTCAGTGCTTATATTCAGCAGGGGCATGTGTGCCCCTGCTAAAACGCTGCTATCCTGCGGCTAAACGGGGGTCCCTTCACCCCCAAACCCACCCCTGCAAAATCAACGACCAATTTGGTCGAATATTTTGCTGCTCTGCAGGCAGGGCTAACGGCTGCATCGCCGCCTCTCCCCCGCCCCTCTCAGTGAAGGAAGACTGAGAGGGGCGGGGAAGAGGCGGAGATACGCGCTGACAGACGCGCGTGAGGCAGGGCTGCGGCGGTTAGCCCTGCCTCTATGTGGAAGAGGGGATGCGCTGCATGGAGGGGGATTTGGGGGTGAAGGGACCCCCGTTTAGTGGCGCAATAGCGGCGGTTTAGCAGGGGCACGCATGCCCGTGCTATCTATGAGGTCTGAAGTGAGATTCATTCTCGCTTCAGTCTCTCTTAAAGAGTAACTGTCAGGCATAAAATTGAAAATCAATTCTTTATTTTTATCTGGTAAACAAGTAATAAGGATGATAAACAGGCAATCCAAAAGTAAAAAAAAAAGTTTTACTTTTGTTGTTGATAAAAGATCATTCCCCAGTTTACCTGGCTCTTATTAGGTACATCTGCCGCACAAAGGAAGTTGCAGGGCATGCTGAGTTGTCTTTTTTTGCTTTTTTACTATGCCCTCAGACTTAAATAATGCAGCCTGATTGGCTGAAGACTCCTTCCCTGCTGTTTTCTCCTCCCATACCTCTGTTCCTCTCTGATTGGCCAATGTTTCTCATGCTTCTCAAGCTACAGAGTCACACAATGACAATGCACTTTCTATTAGAGAGCTAGGTGGGAGTGTCCGAAGACTATCTGTGTTTGCATTGGCCGCCTCCCAGAGTAAGGGAGGAAATGACATCAGTATTGGCTTCAGTCAGAGGGAATTTAGAAGGCAAAAGCCTGAAACAGAATTCTCTTTATTTACTATATAAGAATCACTAGAATCAAAATGTGGAAAGTGCAGTACATATGTTATGTATGAAGAGCAAGTATTTATATACTTATATATATGTTGTTGTTAAGTTAGATAGTATAGCTGACAGCTCCTCTTTAAGTCTCAAGCAACCAGACAACAAGCTTATCTGGCATCAGCTTATCCTCAACTGTGCCAGTCTGCCAGATAACCGGGACGGTACAGTAGAATCTCGTTATAGTAAACTCTGATATAGTAAAACTCTGGATATTGTAAACTCAGTCCTCATGTCCCAGCAAATGCTTCTGTATAAATATACAATGTATGACAATTTCTGATGTAGTAAACTTCTGATACAGTAAACTACTTTTCCTTTTACCTTGGAGTTTGCTATAAAGGGGATCTACTGTATTTGTTACAGAGTTAGTTCAGTGGGGCACAGTTAGTTCATAGTTAGCTAGTACCACTAGAGTTTTTAAACGGCCAGTAAAAGTTATCCACACCAGTGATTCTGGATGTGCATATTGCTTTTAGGGACATAAAGGAATTATAGCTTATCCAGTAGTGAAGCATCATGGGAGATCTAGCTTGCTCACATAAAGCTGAATAATTGCAAACACCCTCTGTTTTAAAAGACAAAATTATACTCATAATTTTACCAATGTAACTAACTGTATATAGATGATAACTGTCACACATTTACATCTGCTTACCAAAGCCATCATTCAGCTTTTCAATTCCACATGGTTTGCTTGCGTCTCTGCAGGGGCGTTGCTAAGATCCTAAGAGATCCGGGGCACTTTTTGACATTCCAGCCAGAAAATGGGTGTGGCCACGCACCAGAATGTGGGTGTGGTCATGGGTGGGGCCAAATTTACATGAACTTAACAGTAAGTAAGCCTGCCCAGCAAAATGTTGGATGAAGCCCCCCTCTCCATTAATACAAAAAAAAAAAAAATGCAGCATATCACAAAAATAGGCAGTGTCACTTAAACATAACTAGGCAGATTTACCTGGCTTCTGTGCTGGCTGGTCTGGCTTTCTGCTGAGCGGGCTGGTCTGCCACCAGGTTATCTGGCAGTCCCCCCATAGCAATCCCTGACCTTCTAGTGGAACCCCTCCCATGCTCCCACGGGCCTCCCATTGAGGCACCACAACTCCCAGCATGCCTCCATAGAAGAACCACAACTCCCTGTATGCCCCCATAAAGGCATCACGGCTCCCTGCATGCCCACATAGAGGCACCACAGCATCCAGCATATCCCCAATTGATGCACCACAGCTCCCAGCATGACTGCCATTAAAGTGGACCCAAATTAAAAATACAAGATTTCAGAAATAAAATCTATTTCCTATATTATAATAATAAATAGCAGCTTTTTTTCAGCTGCATGATGACAAATATAAAATGTTTTACATTTATTGGAGGAACCCCTCCCTTCCTTTTAAATTGCCGGGATTTTTCCGGCAAACTGGTGGAGTAGATGGTGTCTGGCAATGGAGGAATTGCTAATGGCTGCCACCTGTATAACCCTAGCTATGAAAAGAGAAGGGTGAAAAGCATGCACTGAAATGCTCATAGGTTTGAAGGAGTGTTTATTTATCTTTGTATGTGTCAGAGTGGTGCAACTAAATATTTTTAATTAAAACAATGTTTGGTTTGGGTCCGCTTTAAGGCACATGCCTGGGGGACATCCGGGGCACCCCAGAATAGATTCGGGGCATGTGCCACTGATCTTTGGGGCTAGCAATGCCCCTGCTTCTCCATATGTGGGACAGATTTGGTGTGATTCACATAAACATTATGATTCTAATCGTGTCCCACGCATCATGTAAGTGATTACTATTTTGTGAATGTACCTAATCACCACTAACAGGTCAGATACCTGTGTGTCCTCTATAACCAGCTCAGACTGACCTCTTTAAATCACATGTCTTCTATTTGCTCCCAAAGTTCCTCTTTCCTCTCTCCTTGCAATTTGCTTCCTAATTATGCTATCACTCTTTGAGGCGCAGGCAGAAGGAATATCCTACGAGTGCTGCGATTGGTGTTCATTATCTTGTCTCTGTTCTCCCATGGCAAACAGATTACAGTAAAAGCACAACCCACATACTTCTGCAATTTAGAAACTGCTGTCTGTCTCTGTGCACCTTATGAGCATTGCCCTCTATTTTCCTCCCTGCTTTATAGAACTCACTTCTTCTTTCCCGATTAGCCTTTTTCAACTCTTCTTCCTTGTTTCCATCATTCACTTCAAACCATTCAAGTTGATGGCATCTGCTTGAAGAGGAGCGGAAAAAAAAAGGTATACTTTTAAGATCGATAATGGCTCCTTTGCTACAAGTGCCGCCAGTACTTTAAAATTCTATTTTATCTCCCTGCTGCCTGCATAACCAGGGAAGGAGGGGCTGGGAAGGAGTGTAAAGAGGGTGAGCCTAGGCAAGCCAAGAACGTGCAAAGAGAACGAAGGTGGCACAGCAACAACTTAATGCGACTTGTAGTATATTAGTTTATAGTCTACAGCATGACTACAGGGAATACAAAGGCTGCAGCCGATCCTGAGCTCATGAGGTAAGGCGGACCAAGCATGGCGTTCCCAATTCCCTGTTCATTAGCTGTGTGCTTACATAATATTCTGCATAGAATAAAGCAGCTTTTCTCTTTCCTTTATCCTTTCTTACCATTCCCTTCTTTGACCTGTGTCTCTATGAGGCTATTAATAAGAGGGAAAATTAAAAAAGATATAGAGTAAGATTAACTATCTCAGAGCTTAACGAGAATCTGTACTCTAAAATTCTTACAATAAAAAGCATACCATTCTATTCATTATGTTCTCCTGGGCCCCTCTGTGCTGTTTCTGCCACTCCCTGCTGCAATCCTGGTTTGTAATTGCCAGTTGTAGGCAGTGTTTACAAACAAAAGACATGGCATGTGATAGGCTGAGAGGAGCTCAGTCTGTCACTCATACAGAGCCTGCAGGGGGCCTGGAGAGGGTGTGTATAGCTTCTACCCTATCACAAACAGAGTAGCACATTCCTGCCTGAGTGCCTGAGCCCGACAAAGCCGTCAGAGGAAAGAAGATTAGAGTATATAACAGAGATAATACAGCCACTGTGCAACTAGGAAAGGCTGCAGTAAGACAGACCACATTAGAACAGGTATAGGAACTTATAGGATAGAAGAAATAAGGCTGAAAATGTTGTTATAGAGTCTCTTTAAAGGATACCCGAAGTGACATGTGACATGATGAGATAGACGTGTATGTACAGTGCTTAGCACACAAATAACTATGCTGTGTTCCTTTTTTCTTTCTCTGCCTGAAACAGTTAAATATCAGGTATGTAAGTGGCTGACTCAGTCCTGACTCAGTCCTGACTCAGACAGGAAGTGACTACAGTGGGACCCTCACTGATAAGAAATTCCCCTTTTTATCTCTCTCTTTAGCTCTTAGAAGCCATTTGCTGCTAGGAAAGTGTTTTATAGTTGGAATTTCTTATCAGTGAGGGTCACACTGTAGTCACTTCCTGTCTGAGTCAGAACTGAGTCAGCCACTTACATACCTGATATTTAACTCTTTCAGACAGAGAAAAAAAAAAGGAACACAGTATAGTTATTTGTGTGCTAGGCACTGTACATACACGTCTATCTCATCATGTCATATGCCACTTCGGGTATCCTTTAAAGCAAACCTGAACTGAAAATTAACAGTCAAAATAAACATACACATGCCATACTTACTTCCTGCACAGTTTACTCATCAATCTCTTTCTCCTCTACCGCATCCAATTGGTTCACTGTGATCGATGGAGTTCTCTGTCCACCATTTTAAAAATGGCGATGACCCTGTAACAGCTTCCAAGTCAGCACACTGTTAAACTGTAATATTGCCAGAGGGAAACATGGGCATTACCTTGCACATCCGTTGTCCTTTCAGTTGTAATTGACAGCAACTGATATATAACTGACAGCAACTGATATATTTCGGTTCTGGCAAAATCTTGTCAGAACTGGAAGTAATTGTTGTTAGAAGCAAATGGTGAGCTTCTGAGAGGAATTGATGGCGAGGTAATTATGTAATATTCATTTGCAGGTGCATCGTGTGTTTATTTTAAATAATTTTACTTGATTCAGGTTCCCGTTAAAACATTGAGGATTTTTTATCAGATACACAGAGCCCCAGGAAAAAACAAAACTTTACAATACTCCTTTTCACAGGACCTAATGAGTGATAACATTTGCAGACTGCTTCCTCTACTTTGCTCTGTGGGACCTTAGTTTGTGTTTGCAATCTTGTACTTCTCAGTGGTCACTCAGGTGAAGTGCATTTCTGTTCCTCCAAAGTATTGTTTAGGTTCCCTGAAATTTCCACTTCTAAACTTTTGTATGATTTTTATTGTGTGGCAACTGGTTTACCATTCCATAGAACATTACTAGGAGCAAAGAAAAAATATTGTTCTATAGCTTATAAACTGCCAAGAGCTCAGAGCACAAATAACAAGGCTGCACTATTTAAGGGGGGGGGGGGGCAGCTTTAATCACATGGGGCTGGAGGGAGGAATTTATGACATCGGGTATGATGCATGCACTAGTTATTGTAACGATTGTGGAACTTTCCCCATGATCAGCTATCTGTGGTTGCCATGGGCAACGGATCTTTCCGCTGGGAAGCCTTCCTAGATCCTTTACGTTTAGACTTAGAGGCTTTGGATGGCTGCTTTATGGATGAAAGAGTAGATGGAACAGCTGATTGAGCTGCTGACAACAACTCATTAAGGGGGTATGGTAATTGAGGTAACCTCAGCCAATTGTGAATTAAAAAGGCCAAGAATTCCAGGGGTCTTTGACTCAGGGTGGTATGATCTAACACATCATAACCCCACATTGACATTTCGCCCCCCAACAGAATGTAGACCATTTGGGGGGCCCAGGTAGACACTGGGGTGCATTGGAATTCAGGGTTCGCTAACAGTTTCGTACACTCAGACAAAAATTCGTCTGCTGATTCAGGTTCAAGTTTTTTAAATCTCTTAAAGATACAAAAGCCATATTCGACAAAATCGTACAAATCGGAAATTCCGTCTACACTGGGGTTTTGGGTTGGGCTGGTCATTCTGTAACGATTGTGGAACTTTCCCCGTGATCAGCGCACAACGCGTGCGCTGACACGGCGGAAATCCTTCACAAGCGTATAATTTGCAGGAACCCAGCAAAAGGTGCTACGCACCCGTAGAGGGAAGATTCCTGTCGGCAGATGGCACTGGGGAGTGCAGAGGAACCAATCCTCTGTACCTCCACAAATGCCAGACAGGAATTGTACGAAACGCAGAACGCAATCGCAAGGGAGGCGATTGCGAATGAGAACGAGCAAAGGGACAGATTGTATGTGTGTGCGCCAATCTAGTCGCCACCCCGCGACCGCGCACACACAACAGCAGATATGAAATAGGAACGCGATCACGAGAGGTGCGATCGCCAGACATGACACAAGGCAGATCAGAACAGAATACGAGGTTAGCAAAGGCACAGCAAATAATACAATGAGAATAACAAGGAAAATAACAAACGCTAGCTAACCGCGGACACCGCACTCATTCGCAACAGTGCACGCGGTTATGCGCGGTCTCCACGTGATAAGCACAATAGAGACAAGCACGCCTAACTAACCATTGACAGACAAACATGAAACAGAGGACGCGTACGCTTGCTTAACGGTTACCTCACCGAGCCTCCAGCAAGCGTAGCAGACAAGACAGACACACGAAAACAGGGACAAGCGAGAGATAGGATACCCAGCGCTAGCGAAAAGTGGCTAGCGCGATCCCAGGAGACAGAACAGAAGGATCCCCAGCGCTAGCGAAAAGTGGCTAGCGCGATCCCAGGAGACAGAACAGAAGGATCCCCAGCGCTAGCGAAAAGTGGCTAGCGCGATCCCAGGAGACAGAACAGAAGTATCCCCAGCGCTAGCGAAAAGTGGCTAGCGCGATCCCAGGAGACAGAGTTGCAGAACAGAAGGATCCCCAGCGCTAGCAAAAAGTAGCTAGCGCGATCCCAGGAGACAGAACAGAAGAGATAGCTAGTAGCAACCGCTGCACCAGCTATACTCCAAGAACAGAGATCAGAACCATTTCCTCTCGACCACCGTTGGGACAGGACAATGGCAACAGAACATACAAACAGATAATACAATCCTAACTGCACTAGGGAAAACCTGCCTAGTGCAGATTCAGGAATTACTCTAAGCTGAACTTCAAACAAAGAGCATGGCTCCCAGCAGGAGTGTTACACAGGACAAAATCCTTATGAACAGCCAAGCATTGTGGGAAAGACATAGTACTTATAGTACACACCTCCAATGAATGTGGCCAGGCAATTTGCATGACAACGTATGCAAATTCCTCTGCAAGCACAAGCTGCAAAACTGACAGAAGCTCTTCTTTCCAGAGTTCCTGCAGCATGCAAACCTACACAATGGTCAAAAGGCTGGCTGCCTGCACAGGCAGATGAGCAAGTCATCACAGTTATATGGTGGGCATCAGGTCGCACTTACTATATTGGGGACATTAGGCTCTACTGAGACCTCATTTAATGCTCCCCCATCAAAAAAACCCACATATATAAATAGATAAATACTTGTTCTACTTACATAACATATATATTGTACTGTCCAAGTTTTAGTTTAGGTAATGAATTTTATATAGTAAATAAAGAGAACACTTTCAGGCATTCTCCATTTTAAATGCCTCTGACTAAAGCCAATCCTGATGCAATTTCCTCCGTTACTCTTTTTTCCTACTAAAAACTGCACTGTCCTATCTAGTTTGCTTTGTAAACACATTTGAGCACAGCATAGATCATATTTCAGCAACTTTTCACTGAACTGCCCTCAGCCAATCAGTGAGGAGCAGGAATGTGGGAGGGGAGATGACAAGCTTCCCTCTCCTCGGCAATGTCCCAAATACAGCCAGGCTGACTGAGATAAGATCTATTACAGCAGAAACTGCACATGTAATATGAGGTGCTTAAGCTGCACATTTTTATATGGGGCACATAATGCTGCACTTGTTATATGGAAGGCTTGGGGCTACATTTGTAATATGGGGCACAAAATGCAACAAGTGTGGGGTTTGGGCATGACCCTGGCCATATGATGCGTACAATTTCTTACAGCACCCCAGTGTTAAACATTTTCTTAATCTCTAGGTAATATGCAGATTGCAATCATTCAGTAATTCTATCGTATCCCTTTACAGTAGTATTTTGTCAAATTGATACTCTTCAATTAACAACTACTGTTACTGTAAAAAAGGTAAAATCTAAAGGCTACTTTCAATGCTGCCTGATGTCAGCAGTACTGAAGTAGAAGACTGGCTGTTCCATTATTAGTGATGGTCTATTAGTTGAAGCTAACAGAACAGATTGGTTCACATTATTCAAGAAGGGTAAGTAGGTTAATTTTCTTGATTCAGGCTGAGTATAGACCATCTTTTTGGGTATCAGTTAAATTATATTAATTAATTTATAGGACTTTTATCGCTGAATAGAGAAATACTTCTACCAACACAGTTATAATGTATAGTTTTGTACTGCGTTTCTTTTTGTTGGCTTAGTGAATCATACGTCAGTGTATGAATCAACAAAGCTTGTTTATTTGCTTATATCTTCTATTTCTACACTAGTTAGAGTTAGTCCTTACAGTGGAGCGTGCTGGAGGACCACTAGATATGAGGTCAGAAGGAGCCAGGCCTGGGCATTCCCAGCACTCAAGGAAACCCCACCCACTATATAATGAAGCCACCACCAGTATAGTGTGTAAAGGGTTACTGTACAACTCCACAATAAGAATGTGCTAAACCACTACACCACACAACAGCACTCATAGGACAGGTCTAATAAAGCCACTAGCACAGTAACAACGGTTATCCAGGATAACAACAAATATTTAATAGATGTATGCAGATCATATGCATAAACGAAAACATTCTTCTCTCGTGTGAACGTTTAACGTGGGTACACATGAATAATGGTTGACAGCCATACGGATGGGGACTCAATCACTCAGGTAGCAATTAAAGCAAGTCTGAAGTGAAAATAAAATTAAAAAAACAGATACTTACCTAAGGAGTTTCTGGGTCCTATAAAGCCTTTCTGTTTCTCTCCTCATCCCGTCGTTCCTGCGCTGGCTCCCCCGTTAGCAGTCTCCAAACTGATACTTTCTTTCTGCCTTTCTGCGGCTACCCGAGGCTTCGGAAGTCTTTGGGAGCACGTGGGCTCCCGATGTGGGGTTGCTCCATACTGCGCATGCACAGGTGTGCAACAGAGCATGCTTGCACATGCGCAGTAATGAGCGGCCTGTGGTGCTCCCGAAGACCATCGGTCAGAGACTTCTAACAGGGGAATCCAGCGCTGTGATCGTAGGAGGACCAGTAAGGCTATACAGGACTTGGTGCCTTCCCTCTCCTTAGGCAAGTATCTGTTTTTTCTTGTTTTATGTTCACTTCAGATTTACTTTAAGGAATCGAGGCCTGTACAGATGCCTTGCTCTGCTATAGCAAAGAAATGGGTTGGATTTTATAGGGAAGGGAACATACCAGAGGGACTTCAGGTGGGAGAGGTGGAGAACATTGCACTAAGGGGTCTCTCTTGTCTAAAGATCTGGCAATCTGCCTGCTACTTGGTGTAACCAAGCTGCATCTGTTGCTCAGAAAGATATACAGTTCTGTAAAGTCAGCAAGTCTGACAATAAAAAAATGATAATACAAAAATGGTTTGTTGTGATGCAGAAAAATGTGTATATAGTACAAATGGCTTGTATATCACAAATGGCTTGATTTATCAAGCTGCACTGCTATAGCATTGTGAGGTAAAATCCACCAGTGCAAGTTAAATACAGCCCGTGCAGTCTACGCGAGGTAGTGCTGCGTAGTGTGTATTAATTAACGTAGTAGCGGATACACTAGTGAAGTATTGTGGTTGCGATACTTCACATCTCGCCATAGATGCAAGGAGCAGCCATAACTAGGAAGGAGTGGCTGTAACTAGGAAGGAGCGGCTGTAATTTAGAAGCGCATGCTATGCAGCACTATTGCGCGTAGCCTGTGGACGTTGTATTTAACCCGTGCTGGTGGCTTTTAACTTGCATAGCTTTAGAATCACAGCTTGATGAATCAAGCTAAATATGCATTAAAAACACAAGGGCTTTACTTAACTAGAATACTTATTCAGACTTTTTTTTAAATCTCAAAACCTACAAAAATCAACAAGTTCAAATACCCCATGTTCCCGGGATAAGGAGCCTCAGAGTATGCCTGCCGCATGTTGCAAACCCAGGCTATAGACCACAAATCCACGGATCTAATGCTTTTATAAGTTGGAAAACAATAAAACAGACAGCATGAGAGGAAGATGCATCAATTTATGATGTACAGAAAATAAAATTGTCATCTTCATGGACTATAAATGTGCCACATCACCAAGATGAAAAAAAATCCTGTTCTGTTCTCTTTCTTAAGAGCTTTTATATGGATAAGTCCTTATTGTTTCATATCACTGGAACACCGAGAACAATGTAATGCTTTTATTTACAAGGACTTTAGTTGCTATGTAATATCGCTCTTGTGTTCCTAGGAACTCACTGCAAAAAGCTGGCACTATACACCAAGGCAGAGCTTCAATCAACTATTCCCTTCTACATTCCTAATGCCAGCAATTGAATTCCGAGTGGCATCAGGTACCATACACTTAAAAGCCAGAGCTTGTAAGAGGAAGGCTGGATAAAAAAAATAAGAATAGATACAACGTTTCAGAATTCATTAACATTCCATTTACGTTAATGGTATTGGGAATGAAAGATACGCAGGCTTGTAGTTCCAAAATAAGGAACCAGAAACTAAACACATAATTCCTTTTGCATACACACACATGTGTACCTGCAATTGTTTCAATACCTGTAAGCAGGGGTGTAAAAAAAGACCCTGCAAGGGATGCAGCTGCAGGGGGGCCCAGAAGTCGAAGGGGGCCCGGGGGGGGGGGGGGATGGGAGGGATGCCGAATCGCGATCATGGACGGAAACGAGATTGCAGAAAAGCACCTAATGTGAACTGATGTCAGTTTTATCTGCATAGGGAAAACACATTCAAGTGTACACTAGCCAACTGAATAACATTGGTTCGCAGTTTTCCTGTGCAGAAAGCAGGGGGGGGGGAGGAGGGAGCACGCAATGGGCAAACATTAACTAAATCATCTATAAATGAATATTGTAAACAATAAGCATTTTTTCATTAATTTTGTAATCTTCACTACAGTTCCTCTTTAACGGTGCGGGACAACTGTACAGCAAGGCTTAAATTACCATTAAAGTAAGCCTCACTGAGGGTTTGAAGCCAGCAGTATGAAAATGACTGATCACATTATAACCCCATTGCTACATTATTGGGAAAAGAAAATTAAGTCTCCTTTCAAACTTGTGCTGTTTCGTCCCGTTGCACAAAATCAGCGTACAGTGGCGCAGAAGCAATGATAGCCCCATGGCGCTATCATATTGCTTGTGGTGTGTTGCGATGCATCATCTTCCATAGGGACAACTCAAGAAATACTCTTGCACTTCAGGATAATGTGCCAGCAACCTACCAGATTGCTGCTGCTCAATCCGACAATGGTTCCTCACTTACACCATATAGAAATAAGAAACCAAATAAATAGGCTCGCCACAGGCACATAATTGGTTGTATTGGCATAAATTCACACTACATGTTTCAGAATCCAATCTCTTCCTCAGGTGTAGCCAATCAAAGTTTCTAACTGCAGGTTCATTAGCCATTTGTTAGCAATTCAACATTTGCTTGCTTTATTGGCTTCATTTCTTTCCCATCTTGGAAACTGGCATCTTAAGAGAATGTTTTGTATATCACTAGAAAGCATTGATTATATGAGAGGTGGCAGCAAGGTATTACCTTTTTATTCCCGAGGGCAGAGTTGTCAGATAATGTAAGTTCACTGAGCCGTTGATGAATGAGGTGCTAAACAAAGCTTACAGAAGGCTACAGAAGGTGCTGTGTAAGAATAAGACCTATGACCTCTACAAGGTGGAGAGTAATAACTGTAGTAGTTATATGTAGGAAATAGTTATTCACTAGGAAAAGGATGGAACATAGAAATACAGTTTTGGAACAGTAAAAAATTACTTAAAGGCAGTTGAGCACCTGGAACTTAAAATATTCAATAAAGTGTGCTTGGTGGGGGGTTGGAGGTGAGCATCGTTACTTACCTACAAAGTGCTGTTTCTCTGGCCACCCATCTGTATGGTATTCACCATCTTCCGCAGGAGAAATCCCAGCTGTGCCGCATTTTGAAGTTGCCAGTGAAGTCGCATTGCATGCCGGGCCGGGAGATGTAGTACATGGATGCTGGTAAATCTCTGTGCTCGCATCCATGGACTACATCTCTCTCATCCACTGACTACATCTCCCGGCATGCATTGCGGTGGGTACGTGACTTCACCGGGAACTTCAAAATGCGGCACAGATGTGGTCTCTCCTGGGGAAGATGGTGAATCCCATATGGACAGGTGGCCAGAGTAGAAACCCCCTGTAGGTAAGTAATGACACCCCCCAAACCCAACCCTTCCAACGGTACACTTTATCGCCAACATCCCTTATATTAATTTTATATTTTTTAGTTCCAGGTGCTCAGTTGACAAAGTACGCCTGTAGTGGAGTAAGGGGAAACAAAAGATTACTAAAAATATTTTTTCTGCTCCCACAACCTCTCACCAGCTCTGCATTAACTGACAACTAGAGTCCAATCACTTTGGTGGTTTTCTACCTATTATGGACAGCTGGGATTGAAGGAAGAGCTAATTTCCTATTATACATTAATCATATTAGCTCTCTTGGCTGGGAAAGTGGAGCAATACAAGCAGAAGGGACTAGGAGGTAGAGGACTCCATCGGGTCGGGTTACCTAAAATGCAGGTCGGGTACCCGTCACCGGAAAGCGGGTTGCGGGTCAGGTGCGGGTAGCCGGGCTGCGGGTCTGAAAAATTAGACCTTTACAGGGCATCAGGTCGGGTAACCGCGGGTTACCCGAAATCTGGGTCAGGTCCGGGTACCCGTTTGATTTATTTGGGTTGTGGGTCGGGTGCAGGTAGCGGGGCTGCGGGTGCGGGTCTGAAACCTGCGCAGGCCACTAACATCTGTGGCTTCAACATTTATCTTGAGCTGACAGAGTGCTTCCGTAGCATTTATATACCTGTCACTATATGTACCTTTGCTTTGTAGACTTGTATATAGTGACAGGTGCACTTTAACATGTACAGGCTTTGAAACTTCAATATAGTAGATGTATACTGATTCCAATCCAAGAAGCCATCTAGTTCTCTTTTTCATTTTTATGATACTATTACAAGGCAAGAAAAGCTATATAATTGCTTTGTCAATGATCAGCTTGTATAATTGTGATTTAATTTCCCTTTCCAATACCCTTTAGCTGTTATTACAGTGTGACCTGCAGGAAAGCCACATAAAAAAAATCCAATTGATTTAAATAGTTCAGTGATTTAAGCAGATCAAGAGCATAGTGTGTAAATTCCTCTTGATCTGCAGGATTATGTGTTCAAGTCGACAATGAACAGAATGCAGACTTCAGCCTAAGTAATATCGAGGTTTTATACAAATGTCTTGAGGTTAAATTGGTGACAAATGTAGCATTAAAGGGGCTTTAGCAGTCAGAGGACTTTAATTGATTGGCTTGAGTGAGCCTTCCTACGGCTCTCTGCAGATAAATTGCTGTATCGCTGTAGCCTCCTCCTGTGCCTGTGTTTTCATATGAAGCTGTGTATTTGGCATAGCTGCTGTGCATGCACTCATCTTTTAGATCTTAGGAACATACTGAATGGGATACAACAGAGACCAAGAATAGAAACATGAAATAATTAAAAGACTAAAATATGAATTGGAGGATAGTCTATCTCTTAGGCCGCTTTTACACGTTGCACAAAACTGACACATCCTGTTGCAGATGTATTGGTAGCCCTATGAGGCTACCACACAATGCGGTGCTGTGTTTTGCGGTGGGTCCCATCTCAGCACCGCAAGAGTTGCATTAGCAGTGTCGGACTGGCCCAGCGGGGTGCCGGTATTTTGCCCGGTAGGCCCCGCCTCCACGTCTCCAGTGGGCCCCGGGGCCCATTAAGTTTCGTCACAGATTTCAGATTTATTTTTTTTAAACTCTATTTTTTTCCCCTCCGGGGGTCCCAGTTACAATCCCTCCCTCTCTCCCTCCCTTCAGGGGCCCCCCTCCTGTTATGCATGGCGGTGACATAAGATTCAGCTACAGGCCCCGGGTCCGGGGTCCAGCTGACGCTAGAGCTCCAGCCGCCTGGTCTACTCTATCTCCTCCTCTGCAGTCTGCAATGCTGCTCGCACTACTTCCTGGTTCAGTGCGAGTGAGCGGCAGAGGAGGAGATATCGTAGACCAGGCGGCTGGAGCTCCAGCGTCTGCTGGACCCCGGACCCTGAGCCTGTAGCTGAATCTTATGCCACCGCCGTGCATAACAGGAGGGGGGCCCCTGAGGTGAGGGAAAGAAGAAAGGAGTCGGGCCCCCCTCCCAGCGTCTGCAGGTAATTGATTTTAATCCACCCACCCTCCAGGTAAATGTTATTAGCCCACCCTCCCTCCCTCCAGGTAATTCATATTAGCCCACCAACCAGGTAATTGATTTTAGATTGACTTAGATTTATTGACTGTCCTCAGAGGACCTCACAATCTAATCCTACCATAGTCATAGTCTAATGTCCTTCCATATTATTATTAGGTATTTATATAGCACTGACATCTCCTGCAGCACATTACAGAGAACATGGCCATGTCACTGACTGTCCTCAGAGCAGCTCACAATCTAATCTTATAATAGTCATAGTCTAATGTCCTACCATATTATTATTATGTATTTATATAGCACTAACATCTTCTGCAGCACTGACTGTCCTCAGAGGAGCTCACAATCTAATCCATGTCATATGTATGGTAACTAGGACATTACTTTATATTAAAGGGGGACTCTATGCAAAGTGTTGCTGGGTAGCAGTGTTTCTTAATTACAATACTGCTAAGTTCATGTACATTTGGCTCTATCCATGATACATAATGACCACACCCACCTTCCGGTTGCATGGTCATGCTCTTTTTTTCACCACAATCATGGGATGTGTGGGCCCCAAGTTGAAATTTCTCTGGTGGGCCCCCAGGGTCCCAGTCCGATCCTGTGCATTAGCATCATGCACGGTAACCCCAGAAGTAAGCCTTACGTTCAATGGAAAGTATGCCTCACTGATTTGTTCATTCCACAGCTATAACGCACAGTGCAACTTGTCGGGAGCAGTGCGGTGAGATTTTATGGTCTAAAAGCAGTGCAATTTTTTGGCACCCTTTCAGACCCTAAAACCTGGAAAAAATCATGCTGCCAGGGAGATCTGCAGCAGCCCAGCAATCACTCACCTCCCTGGGCTACCACACTGCAGTTAAGCCTCCATCCTCCGGGTGGCGCTGCAACTCTAAAGTGAGATTGCCAGCTGTTGTCATGACGACAGTCGGCGATCTCACCAGCAGGAAGCAGAGCCCCGGAGGAGAGGAAGAAGAATGCCAGCAGACGTTGGGATCCCCGGGAGGTATGTAGAAACGCTCCCGCTGCGTGCATTGCTCTGCATACAGCCTCCGGCGGCTACCCCGAGCAGAGGTCGGTATTACCGCTCTTAGCTGTGGTTTTCCACCCCGACCCTAGCTTGGGATAACCGCCGAGGAGGTTAAGGATCGCACCGCACCACATGTAAAAACTTGATGAGAGATGTTTACATTTGTTTCTTTGTATATTCACAGACTTTTTACATTAAATGGAATCTAAAGCGAGGCTACCATATTTATTTCCTTTTAGGCAATACCAGTTGCCTGGCTATCCTACTGATCTCTTTGGCTGCAAAAGTGTCTTAAAGGGAAAGTCTGAGGTAAACAAGAAAAAGAAATCCACTTACCTGGGGATTCCTCCAGCCCCTGGCAGCCGAGCTGTGCCCTCGCCGCAGCTCCGTTGGCTCCCGGTCCCCTCCGGTGCAGAGGGCAGGCCGACCTCGCCAGGTCGGCATCTTCCTCCCTCTTCTTGCGTTCCAATGTGAGGCTCGTTGAGTCGCACTGACGTCATTCAGACTGTTCTGCGCGGGCGCAGGGCTATTGTGCCTGCGCAGTACAGTCCGGATGATGTCAGTATGACTCTGAGAGCTGCTCGCGCAGGTGCAATCGGCCTCTTGTGCCAGAGGGGATACAGGACCACCAGCATGAACGGAGCTGCAGCGAGGGCGCACGACGGCTGTCAGGGGCTGGAGGAAACCCCAGGTAAGTGGATTATTTTACTTTCAACCTCCTCAGATGTATCATTAAATCACACACCTGAACTGAAACAACCATGAAGCTAATACAGTTAGACTTCAGTCGGAGCACCTGATCTGCATGCTTGTTGAGGGACTATGCCTAAAAGAGTTAAAGGCAGATGGTCAGCAGGCCAGCCAAGCAATATGCATTGTTTAAAAGGAAATAAATATGGCAACGTCACTATCCCTCTCACTTTAGGTTCCCTTTAAGGATACATTACTTGATTATCGGCATCGATATCCCGTTGATTCGATCATAATGGTCGATTCTGGCAGAGTTTGATGTCAAAATATGGTCACCCCATTGATTGTTTCAATCAATTTCTGTCCAAAATCATTCAAGGATCGACTGAGCGTGCTGTAAAATCTCCATCGCTAGAGATCGATCAGGTGAACAGCTTTTCCGTTGACTGACGGACCCTCAACCAGTCTCCCCAACATCTTTTAATTCCCTGGGTTACAGAAAATGAAGGAAATTTGTCTAATGATGATACAGTCAGCAAAACAAGTCTGATGGAAGTGCTAAGTTTTCCTCACTGCTAAAAAACAAACAAAAACTTTTGTCTTGACTCTTGCTTTCTATGTGAGGCTGTCTCTGTTTTGCTGGAGATAATTCAACAAGAACAGTCCTCAGGGAGGACATGTCCTTATCCCAACCACAAAATAAGTGGCAGAGATGAGTGACAACCTCAGGGAGCAATTCTAAATTGTGCAGACTGTTTTTTTTTTCCTGCATAAAAAGGTGTGCTGTGATATATATAGTAATTTGCTGCTAACAGTATCACTTTTTTAAATCCTTAACATTTTGTACACATACGTAAAAAACTGCCTCTCTCTTCTCGGCTCATTTATGTACTGATTACCACAGAAAGCCAATTGCGGTCCCCTTTGCCTTCTTCTGTTCTGAAATCGTAATGCCAATTGCTCTGGCTATCTACCTTCCCATCTTCCTCAATCAATATAATCGGAACCTACCCCCACCAGCCCCCCCCCACTAACCTAACCTAACACCAGCCTAGTCTCTCCTCCTCTGCCTGGTCTTTGTCTAAAACAATTGTTAACAACAGTACGAAAGCCTGTTTGATAGCACTTTCACCTTTGGGCCCTGGAGCCCTAATTTGAATCTGTGCCAGGGCACTGTCTGCATGAATTTGTATGTGTTCCTCACATTCCCATGGGATTCCTCTGGGAACTCTGGTTTATTCCCACTCCCCAAAAGCTTACAGATATATTATTTAGCTTCCCTCAAAATTTGCCTTAAGGTGGTCACTAACAAACTAATTTTTAGCAAGAAATCGTTCGAGCGATCAGATAATTCTGATTGGAAGAGAAATTGTTCACTACACAATTAATGAACCAATCTTTGCTTCCTATCTATCACAACCAACAAGAAAATCCAAATTTTGGTTCAATGAAAATCCAATTGGACGACTGTTTTTATAATCAATCGTAATCGATTGTGCCCATCAACAGAGATTATTTACAAACAATCCGATTAAAATTTCTGATTGCTCAAACGATTGTTCTCTAGAAATTGGACCATTAATGGCCACCTTTAGACTATAATGACAATATGACTATTATAGGGATTAGATTGTGAACTCCTCTGAGGGATGGTTAGTGACACGTCCATATACTGTAAGCTGTGTAAAGTGCTATGGAAAATGTCAGTGCTGTATAAATGAAAAAAGAAAAACAAACAAAAACCCCTTGCCAAAAATGAAAGTATTTGTATGTAAATTTTCAAATTGCGATTTTTCTGTACATACCAATGAAGTTAATTTACATAAATATGTTTATAATTAACTTACTCATGTTACACACTTGGAATGTGACCTTTTGCTTTTCCTCTTTTTTCCTATCAAAGTACTGGAATGTACTCTGTACATGCCATAAAAAAATCACTTAAAAATTGCAAGTGCAGAAAAATCGCATAGCATTTGCAATTGTTTTTTGCAATTTGCAGTGGAAATGAAGCGTAAAAAGAGCCCCAATGAGAGCTCTTATTCCTCCTAATCGACATCGGTCACAAAGGTTGGTACACCCATGCAATCACTGTCATCCATAGGGGTTGGGAATCGATACCCCGAGCAACTGTTCCAGCCTCATGACACTTAGCTTGTGTTTTGTTACTATGGGGGTGCGGGGGGGGGACAAGTTGCGCACAAAGGAGCAAGAGAGAGGTGAGGAGGGAGAACAGGGTGTCCAACGGCATTCAGCAGAAATGATCTAGTAAGCCGGTTCTCTTGACAAGGCGTTGCAGCGGGTCAGGGACTTCTGTGTACACCCTAGATTCTTGGAAGTTTCTTGGCAGAGAGATGGTCTTTTGCTGGCATGCCGGGTGAAGGTTAAAGAGAACCTGTACTGAGTAAAATTATTTAAAATAAACACATGAGGTAACTTCAAATGAACATTACATAGTTACCTTGCCATCAGTTCCTCTCAGAAGCTCACCATTTTCTTCTGACAATAATCCCTTCCAGTTCTGACAACATTTTGTCAGAACTGAAATATATCAGTTGCTGTCAGTTATATATCAGTTGCTATCAGTTACAGCTGAGAGGAGAACTGATGTGTCCATGTTTCCCTATGGCTCAAGTGGGCGATGTTACAGTTTAACTGTGTGCTGACCATAAAGCTGTTATGGTGTAATGGCCATTTTCAAAATGGAGGACGGAGAATTCCATTGATCACAGTGGACAAATGGGACGCAAGAGAGGAGAAAGAGACTGAGGAGTAGACTACACGGGAGGTAAGTATGACTTGTGTATGGCTATTTTGACTATTCATTTTCAGTACAGGTTTTCTTTAAAGAGTACCCGAGCCGAAGCTCAGGGACACAGAATTAGATACTTACCTAAAGAGAGCAAAGCCTCAGTATCCTATTGAGGCTTCCCACCCTACTGTGTTGTCCCCCGTTGCTGAGCACGTCTCCCCAGAAGATTAACAACAATGCATTGTCGCTAATCCTAATGGGGCCACGCAGGTCTTCCTGCACCAGCGTGGCCGTGCCAGCCTGCCCACGCATACGCAGTAACCTGGAGCTGCGGGCTCTGTGCTACTGCGCATGCATGGGCCAGCTCGCGCGGCTACTGCGCAGACCCATTTGCAGTACAAGAGCTGCATAGCCTCGATGTAAAGGAGGTCCGCGTTCTGCAATGGGGGGCTTTACAGTAGGGAAGACTTGATAGGATCTTGAGGCTTCCCTCTTTTAGGTATCTATCTGGTTTTGATCCCGAGCTCCGGCTCGGGATCACTTTAAAGGGGTTCTTTCGCGAAAAAAGTAGGCAGTTAAAAAATGTGACAGATGACAGGTTTATAGCCAGTCCATCTTTTTAAGGGGGATTCTCAGGGCTTTCTTTGTTTTCAACAGCATTTCCTGAACAGCAGTTTAACTGACAAAATAGCAAGATACCAGCCGGCCTCCCTAATCACTTGCACACTATTATGTCAGTTAGATTTTGCAACTGTTGTTCAGGAAATGTTGTTGAAAACAAAGAAACCCCCGAGAATCCCCCTTAAAAAGATGGACTGGCCCAAAACCTGTCATCTGTCACATTTTTAACTGCCTACTTTTTTCGCGAAAGAACCCCTTAGGGACTGCAGGATCAATCAGGTACATACTCCTGAATGTGCAATTCTTATGTATTAACAATGTTATGAATAATGTTGAATTGATTTTTAATTACTGTATTTGGAAAGCAGTGTTTCAACACCCTCTTCATGAGAGACTCTACATACCTTTAGACAGGAGGAGTGTTGCAATGCACATTATGCGTAATGAAAGTGTTTGGGGAAGACATTTTTGTAAAACAATACGCCTCTTCTTACTACTATGCAGCGGCTGTTGTTAATTGTCTGCTCAGATTTAAAGGAAAAAAGTTGTTAGTGTGCACTGACTGTAGACACAGGTGACATTTGTTTGTCAAATGGAAAGTTAGCTGATCATGTCATGGCCAGCCATCTGGCTCTCCATCTTTGATGCTTGCTTTGATAACTATTACAATTATTAATAAACCACATAACTGCTTAAGTGTGGTGTCATAGGGTGATTTATGATCCTCATTCTGACACATGGTTTTACCTCTGGTTATAAATTACTTGTGCAATGGCTTTGAGTTTACTCATAAAATCTCATGGTGACTTTGTTACAGCCTAATGAAATGTACAGTCCCAGTTTGGGGTCTGACCAGAATTCTAACTGTAACATTTTCTTGGCACTTGAGCACTGCACAAAAAGTTTGTTTTCAAAAATAACCCCACTAGACATAAAGGTATTAAAGGACTACTCCAGCAAAATTAAAAAAAGGAAGCCGTTAGTATTTGACAGAACTGACAGGTTTGGACTAGTCCATCTCCTCGTGGGGGAATCACAGAATTTTCTTTGTTTTCAAAAGTATTTCCTGAACGGTAATTGCTAAATCTAAATTACAAAATTGTGTGCATTTGATTAGGAAGGCTAGCTGGTATCTTACTATTTTGGCAGTTAAACTGCTATTCGTGAATGCTTTTGAAAACAAAGAAAACCCTGAGAATTCCCCATGAGGAGATGGACTAGTTGAAAGCCTGTTGGTTCTGTCAGATATTAACTACTGTATTTAGTTTTTCGCTGGAGTGGCCCTTTAAATTACTGGGATACTTCAGACCATAAAAAGTATCTTCAGTGGCAGATGAAAGGCAGTTGTGCATGCAAGGGGCCTGGCGCACAAGCAGTGGAAACATTGCAGTGCATGCTTGTGTTGCTATGGTAATGTGTGGCATGCATTAGGCCCAGTGTGACTAGTGTGAAATCTAGTAGCCTCATCTTGTTATTGCTATTTATTTTCATCATATCCTAAACTTTTCACTCTCACTTTGCTGTTTGAGGCTCCTCTTCTCAAGCCTGGCCTCAGTGTCTGACATTTTGACTTTCAGGTCAGAGGAGTACATTTCTAACGTCTGTGCCTTCCTGTTATTTGGCATGACTGGGATACTCCGTTTCAGCTTACAGAAAGCATAAAAAGCAAGAGTCAGTCAGGAGGGTGTAAGAGAAATGTATAGGAAACTCTGCTTAGATCATATAACTGCAATCTCGTTGCACGATTTAGGTTAGAAAATGTCAAATATACCGGCAGTCCCATTCAACCTCCTGTGGCAGAACCTAGTTCAAAGTGTAATTTGTTTGTAAGTTGTCATATATTATGCAGGTGTAGCTAAATTATTTACTGTTCTCCTAAGTTTTCTACTAGGAAAAAGTTTTTCATCTTCTTTTTAAAATAACTTTCCTGCACTCTGCAATAGAAAAAGTACCAAAAAGTTGGTGAAAAAGTACTGTCAAAGTGCCGAGTATTTTCGTGCTTCCTGGTGGCTTAAAAGGCCTTATCTATTGATAAGATGTGAAACTATCACCTAGGGGAAAACTTAGGAGAAAAAGTGAATTGGATTGGGCCCATATGTCTGTTGCAAAAGGACAATATCATCGCATTACAAATACATTCCTATGCGGCTATCAAATTCACTGCGGTGTGGCACATCCCATCAGGGTAATGCACAGCATGCAATGCGTTTACAGTACAACATGCCTGTTTACAGAGGCAATGAAGCATGCTTTCATTGTACCACAACGCTACCATGTGATGTGACTTTTTAGCTCAGTTGCTGTAACGATTGCGGAATTATTTCCGTGGTCAGCGCACAGGACGCGCGCCGACACTACGGAAATCCTCCACAAGCATGTAAATTGAGAGAACCCAGCTATGGTGCTATGCACCTGTAGAGGGAAATTCCCACTGGCAGATGAAGCTGTGGAGTGCAGAAGAACACAGCCTCTGCACAACCACAGATGCCAGATGGGAATTATACGAGTTGAAGCTATGCAAGGCAAGATCGCCCTTACAGAGAGAGAGAACACAGAGACAGAATGTATGTGGGTCCTCCAATCTAGTCGCCACCCAGCGACGGTGAACACACCACAATGGAAATTAAGTGGGAAAACAATCGCCAGAGTGGTGATTGCCAATAGTGATACAAGACCGAACTAGACAGAGCACAAGTATATAGAAAGAGCACAGAGACAGAATGAATGTGTGTTCACCAATCTAGTCGCCACCCAGCGACGGTGAACACGCACATCAGCAGAAACAAAGTATGAATGCAATTGCCAACAGACACAAGACTGAGCAGGACAGAGCACGAGAGTAGCAAAAGGCACTGCAAGCAACAACAATTAGAACATCAAGGAAAATAACAAACGCTAGCTAAACGCAAACACCGCACTCATTCGCAACAGCGAACACGTCTTAGACACGATCACCGCGCGTTAGGTGCCCAGTGATAAGCGTGCCACCCTAACTAACCAATGCAACACAAACACAAAATAGAGAACGCGAACGCTTGCTAAACGGTTACCTCACCGAGCCTACAGCAAGCGTTTGTACCAGACAAGACAGAGAGAAGGAGTAGCCACCAGCAACAGCAGCTCTGACCTACACTCCCAGACAGAGCACAGAAGGAACCACCGCTGCTACCGCTAGAGCGGATGCGATCCAGACAGACAGACAGCCAGATGGAGCAGCCAGTAACAACCACAGCTCTGGCCTACGCTCCCAGACAGACAGAACGATTTCCTGTCAACCGCCGCTGGCGACAAGACAATCGAGACAGAGAGACAGAACAAGGCAATACAGATAATACAACCTGACTGCACTAGAAGGGATGCCTAGTGCAGTCCCCAGGAATTACTCTAAGATAATCTTAGCAAACGACAGCAAGGCTGACACTCCAGGAGAGTTTGCAGGAACAAACAATCATGACCAGCAAGGGATTCTGGGAGAACATGGTATTTATACTGCAAGCCTTCAAAGGAGGCAGCTAGGCAATTTGCATGACAAGTGTATGAAAATTCCTCAGCAGAGCAACTCTGAATCTTGCAAAGCGAAGACAGGTCTCTTTTTCAGAGACCTGTAGCATTCAGACCTAAAGAATGGACAAACAGCTGTCTGCCCGTGCAGACAGCTGAGCAGATCATTACAGTTGCATTGTGATCTTAAAGAGTAACTGTCAGGCTGCAGAAGCTAATTTAAACCTCTATTCTCCTGTGTTAAACAGTTTAGAAGGAAGCCATAAAGCCATTAGTGAAGATAAAAATCTCAGTTACCTTTGATGTGTGCTTATCAGAAAGGCTGTTATAGACCCATAAGGACGCAAGCCGCATACTAAACTGCAGAGCATTCTGGGGCCCTCCCCTCGGCTGCTAATGAGACGTTACAGCAGCTTGTAATCAGTCCAGCGCGTAGCACTGATAAATCTCCGGGCAGAGTACACTGCAGGAGTCAGCTATTGTTCCTAGCCACATGGCTCATTAATATTCACTGCACACTGTGTTGTTCAAGTAAGAGCTTATCTGTGATCAGGAAGCAGGCAGGACATGACGACACATTTGACAGAAAAACATGGAGCCTGCCATGAGCTGTCAGGAGCATCTATCTCTGCATATACTATATACAAATTCTGTGAAATCCAAACGTGGACAGTGAAATGCATATGTAATGTAAGTACAGCCAATCTTTAGCTACTGATATATGTGTTTATTTTCTCTGAGACCTTATACCTAACAGCTCCTCTTTAATGCAACACAACCTGCACGGAGTGAAAGGAACCTAATAGGGTACTATCTGTACTGTGTTTCCCTTATATACTCGCTTATAATTTTTCAGCACATAAAATGTGCTGAAAAGTTACCTCCTCGGCTTTTATGTGAGGCAGTGGAGCAGAAAAGATGGTGGAGCAGGTTGTGTTACTGGCAGAGGCGCATAAGGATCTTAAACTAGTAATCCTGCTCTTGCCAGCTGGCTCCATGTTGTGTCCATGCCTCCCATCCCCTGCAACATGGTGTGCAGAGATTGATGCTTAGCACTACCTGTGCCCCCTGGCTTGTGGAGCGAAGCGTGCAAGCAACGTGTCAGCGGTACAATGATAGGGGATTGAGACACAGATGTATCATCCTTGGGGCACATCTGTACTGGGGGAACATTGGCTAATGTGGAGGGGGCTTATTTGCGAGTCAATCACTTTTTCCTGGTTTCTGAGGGTAAAGTGGGTACCTCGGCTTATACGCAGGTCAGCTTATATGCAAGTATATACGGGTATATGGAATACATCTTGGCGTAATTGTGTGCAGTTAGGCAAAATTAGCCTTTTTTTTTTGGTGCAGACATAATATTAATCATGAAAATGCGGTCTTCTTTTTGCAAATCATTTTTTTCCAACCCATCCTAGTAATAGCCCTGCCTGCAGAAATAAATGTGAGCCTGGGAAGACAGGAGTTCGTCCTCTGCAAAAATATTCCAGGTCAACAAGAGAAATCTTCATTCCACAGGCACATCAGGTCCGTGTTAGTGGATGCAGTGGGGAGCCGCGCAGGGCAGGTACTGCGGAAAGTTAATTAGCACCTCTCTGGAGGCTACAGAGGTTACAAGAGAGAACAGAGAGGAGATGGAAATTAATCACGAGTTTTATTCCTTCATGTCTGTCTCATTTTTAATACTGTCTTTTACATTTCACTTTGTTATTAACTTCCCTTATTGTTTTTTCTATTCTTTTCGTACTTTAAAATATTTGTAAAAGATAGAATGAATGATAAAGCCATAAACTGCAGAAAATCTAATACGGATCATCAAAGCTTATTATTTTGTAGCTGAACAGTCTGGCTCTCAATACAGTGAATGGTTATATAGGACCTGTTATGATCAATCAGATGCTAATACAACAAAGTCCCCGTTATTCAGAAATCAGGCAACTGGAAGTCTCAGCTAACTGGCATGCCTGTGGAATAACAGGGACTTTGTTTTGGGTGGGTTTTGAGGCTTTTAAAATACTTACCAGGCCTTCGATGTTGTCTAGCAGCCTTCCTGCAGAACCTATCTGGCTCCTAGCAGCTTTGACCGTATGTGGAAGCAAGTCGGCGTATCACCTGATCTAATGTGGGTCAGCTGACATGCTGGCTTGCATGCACGGGGGAAGCCAGAAAGCCACCTAGAGCCCAATAGGTGCTGCAGAAAGACTGCTAGACATTGCTGGAGGCTCGGTAAGTATTATAATATTTGGGGGGGAGGTGTTGGGCCTTTTAGGCCGTTTGCTCAAGCAATCGGCAAGCACATCTATCAGGCATCAGTGGATCCCCGCTGGTGTCAGATACCGGGGACTCTCTTGTACTTCTGGACTGCATGCAGATCCAATGCAAATTGTATGCAGCTTCAGAATTGAGCTAATGAAATGCAATTTTTGATTTTGAGTTCTGATTTTGATTGGCCCAGTTTCCAAGCTGCATACAGTTTGCATGGAATTTGCATGCACATCAGAATTATTAGCATCTCATTGACCATCCATCTATCCATGAGTTATTACTTCACAACTCCAGGTGCTGTAAATGACATTCACCCATTGAGTTCAACCAATATACAGTATACTGAGTACACAAAACAATCAAATCAGTCAGATGACTGTAATGCTGGGTACACACTATGAGATTTTCTTGCCGATTTACTGTCAGATCGATTATTTCCAACATGTCCGATTTGCTTTCCGATTGATGTTCAAGCATTTTCTAATTGATTTCCTATAAAGTGAACAGAAATCGATCGGAAAATGCTCGGAAATCGATCGGAAAGCAAATCAGACATGTTGGAAAAAATCAATCTGACAGTAAATCAGCCAGAGAATCTCATAGTGTGTACCCAGCATTAGGTCCGTATATGTGTACAAACTACTTTTAGTAGTTTGTCCAACTAATACTGTAGATGTTCAAACAATAAGTCGTTTGATCAGTCATTTAATCTAGTCCATTGTTCTATTCAGTCCATTGTCCATTATCGTTGGTTAAATGACATGTAAATTCGATAAATTAGTCTGCTTGAGGACCACTGTACTCATTAGTCAGGGCTTGGATGATTATCAGATTGCAAAATTAATAAAGCAGATACCACCGTCATCCATTGTTCACATTACCAAGTATGAGATTGAACCAGTGGGTGTCCAAAGAATTCCCATGCCTAGGATCAGTGGCTATTGCTGACCCATCTCCCCTCCCACCCCCTTTTCCCCCGGAAGATGCCCTCTTCCTCTACAGCTTACAGTTCAAGGCACTGGTAACAAGAGTAAGGGGGGCCCACCACAGTTCATCTGTGTCTATATGCAATGCACTTTTTCTCCTGAGTTTTCTCTTAGGAGATAATTTTTCACGTTCTTTTTAAAATAATTTGTCAGCACTTTAACAATTTAAATGTACCAAAAGTAAGTGAAACAGTGAGGCAGCTGATTTCAGCACAGGCACTGCCAGCAGTTGTAGCTGGGCACCACATAAATTAACCACTTTGCATCCAGACCTTGTTTTCCCCTTATTGACCAGAACATTTTTGACTTTTTAGCTATGTCCCTTTTTAATCAGCCATAACTTTATCCCTACTCAGTCACGACACCTAAATGATCTAGGTATCGTTTTTTTCAGGACAAACTAGACTTTCATTGGCGGGTATTTTGTCCCTAGACCCAAAAAGTTTTCTATGCATTTTAATGGGAAAAAGAGGGGGAAAATGAAAAAAAATGCATTTTTGCTCAGTTTTTATCAATTCCAGTTTAAAAATAAAAAAGTGCCACAAAACATGTCACCAGTATTCTGTCCCCCAGTATAGATAGCAAAATGTGTCCTGAGTATCAGACCCCCCCCCCCCTATAGCCAGATGTGTCCCCAATATCAGTCACCCCCAGTATAGCCCAAAGTGTGCTCTGTTTTTGTGTTTGGCACCTCCCAGTATAGATAGACAGATGTATCCCCAGGATTACTGCCCCTCATTATAACTAAATGTGTCCCCAGGAATAGTGGTCACCCATTATAGCCAGATGCGCCCTCAGGATTAGCGGGTGCACCCTGGATTAGGCCCCCCCCCCACCCCCCACCATTATAGCCAGATCTGCCCCCAGTATAAAATGATGCACATTAAATAAAATTGTACCCCCTCTCACTTTATCCTCCCCCCCAGCTGCACATTTTACCCCCCACCCCCCACCAGGGCTCAACAACCCCCATAAGGGCCAGCCAGATGTCCCACCCCCCTTCCAGGCAGCCCCCTCGGTGGCCAGATCTGTTAAAAAAAAGGATTAGAAAGTAGCCTGACTCACCTTTTCCTGTTCCAGCGACCAGCCTGCAGCCCAAGCCTCCGATCGCTGCTCTGCACGCAGCCCTGTGATGCCGGTTACCGGGTCCTGGCCTGATGACGTCATCAAGCCGGGACTCGGCTATTCAGCATCACAGGGCTGCGTGCAGAGCGGCGATCGGAGGCTTGGGCTGCAGGCTGGTCGCTGGAACAGGAAAAGGTGTGTCAGGCTGCTTTCTAATCCTTTTTTTTTAGCAGATCCGACCACGGAGGGGAGAGATGAATGATCACGCTGTTTGCTACAGCGGTGATCGTTCATCCGTGGAGGGGTTACTAATTGGCTACAAGGGAACATTTTCCCTTTCACCAATTAGTATTGCAGCTGTTAGTGCCGGGAGGTGCGCTCTGAAGCGCACCTGTTCCCGCACAACAGGGCTGCAAGCAGGTCAGTATATCTACGTCGCTGTGGCTTGGAGAGAGCCACAGCTGACGTAGATATACTGTATTGAAGGACAAAGTGGTTAATTAAAAAAAAAAGGTACCGTAATTTGGCCACTGGCTGTAACCAGTGCCCGCATTACAAACCCCCCCAGCAACCCCTGGGGAATAGTAATTAGTGCTGGCTGGGAGCAGGTTGAGCTCTTTTTTCGGCTTCATTCTGCACCAAAATCACCCACACTGATACTGAATTATTATTATTTTCTGGTAGTTTAAAAGGCAGTTTATCGGCAAGGAGTGAAAATATCACCTAGGAGAAAATGTAGGAGAAAAAGCAAATTGGATATGGGCCCAGGCCCATATGCAATTCACCTTTTCTCCGTAGTTTTCTCCTAGGTGATATTTTCACAACTTGTCATAAAATGCCTTTTAAGCCACCAGCAAGCAAGGAAAAAATTTTAATTAATTTAATTTTAATTAATTTAATAGTACTTTTTTTTTTACCAACCATTGAGTACTTTTTCAATTGTAAAAATGCTGGAAAATTAGTTTAAATAGAAGATGAAATTTATCACCTAGGAGATAACTCAGGTGAAAAAAATAATTGCATATGGGCCCTGGTCTCTCTTCTCTCACTATCAGCTCTTATGCCTACAGAGCTGATCTAGGCTGCTGTTTTTAATAGAAAAAGACGTGCAATCTTGTGCTGCTAGGACGGTAACCAAGGGTTGCTGCTGGTGGTCACACTTAAGCTGCTCCTTAGTAGCCCGGCTGTTGAGAAGGCTTGTTTAAAGTGCAAAAAAAGAGAAAAAAAAGAGCACTCCATAGTGTAACTACGCTTTATTAAAACAAATTGCGCGAATAAAAATTCACTTACTAGATGTAAGATGAATGCAGACATGTAATTAGGCAAACAGCCTTAAAATCCTTCCTAGGTGGGTTCACCCACAAACTGCCGTGGCCAGCGGGGTTGAGTGGATCCAGTGGTGACTGACCCTGGAGTCCCACCCGGGAGTAAACGTGTGCTGGTGGCGTTATTACGCGTTTTGGCATTCCACGCCTTCTGTGTCTGATGAAGGCGTGGAACGCCGAAACGCGTAATAACGCGTTAATAATTTGATCCACTCAACCCCGCTGGCCACAGAAGTTTGAGGGTGAGCCCACCTAGGAAGGATTTTAAGGCTGTTTGCCTAATTACATGTCTGCATTCATCTTACATCTAGTAAGTGAATTTTTATTTGCGCAATTTGTTTTAATAAAGCGTAGTTACACTATGGAGCACTCTTTTTTCTCTTTTTTTGTTGTTTTAAATAGCAATTTTCAAAGTTTAAGCCTCAGTTCAACACTGAGACAGTAGTAGGAGAGGATTTTAAATACCTCCCATTCTCTGTGAAATGAGTTCATTGTGTCACCTGATCTCATATTAATGGGTGGATGAGCTCTAAAATTATACAGTTTGTTAAAAAATATACCCACCATACCACTTCTGAATTCCACGCATCTGCTCAAACTGACTCTCCAATTAATAATGTCAGTACATAGTGTTCCACATGGGTTGCATTCTCCTTCAAACTTTAGTTCTCTCTAGTCTTCTTCATGTCAGAGCTGCAACCCATGGACTTAAGCTACATGATTTTACCTCACGCAGGAGAGGAGCAACAGCCCATAACGTGAAACCATTTGTTTAACAGTATAAGCGTAAAATTGCATGTTCATACAGAGACTCAACTTCACACTTAACCCTTTTATACATAGAAATTCCAGGTATGCACTACTCCTTTATTCATTGCTTGGCACTGTACGTGTTGCCCCAGTTGGTTCTGTCATAGGCTTGAGGTGCACAAAAAATGCTACAAACTTACAAGGTCTAGCAAATAATTTAGCTACTATGCATCAATTCCACTATATCCACTATGTATTCAATGTTTATACATGGGCCTTATTCAATCCACTTTTTCTCCTATGTTTTCTCCTAGGAGATAATTTTTCATATTCTGTTTAAAATAACTTTTCAGCACTAAAAGTATAACAAAGTAGAAGTATTTTCAAAATTATTCTTAGTATTGTGTTGCTTGCTGGTGGCTTTAAATGCATTTTATTGATACGGTTTAAAAATACCACCTGGGAGAAATAAAAGTGAATTGAATAAGGCCCACCAAGCGCTTTACCTACTAATACATTCCAGACGGGAGGGCTAGATTCCATTATATATTGAAAATCACAAAAACTGCAATTCATTTTACTACATTTTTGTTGTTTTCCATGACTGTCATGTGCTTTTTGTATATTTCAGTGCTTGTAGTAATTGTGCAGGTACATTTGTATTTCTTTGTGCATTTTATCAGCAGAACTAAATAAAATATCTAGTTTATTTTTTAAGTTTTTAAAATTAACAACAGTGTAGGTCTCCTGAGTCCTAAGTCTTTTTAAATTATTTTCTCCTATACTGACTTTTCCAAGGGTACCTGAGCTAAGCCAGTGAGTGTGGGGTGCCACTGCCTGACTGATACCAGCCATCATGGCTCTTGACATGACATTGGGGGTGCTCTGTATCAGTGGCTGGATAGTGTAATGGTTAAGGGCTCTGAGGTTTGAATCTCAGCTCTTCCTGTTCATTAAACCAGCACCTATTCAGTAGGAGACCTTGGGCAAGACTCCCTAATGCTGCTACTGTCTATAGCATGCCTCCTAGTGGCTGCACTCTGGTGCTTTGAGTCCGCAAGGAGAAAAGTGTGATATAAATGTTCTGTCTGTAAGGGTGGGGGTAGATTTTCCCTCCTTGCAAAGCACCCAAAGGCGTGGGTAAACCCATGGTTCATTTAATAACTGACTCATGGTTCATTTAATAACATAGCTTCCAGCACCCCCCTACTAGGTGGGATGCGTTCAGTGGTAGACTTTCCCACAGACAGCTATGGCTACCCCCTTCCTAGACCCCCTCCCCCGCCCCCAAATAAGGAAGTGCATATAACTCTTTGGGAGATGATTCAAAAAGCTATTCACTAAACTAGGTCCATGTTCAGCTTAAGAGTTTAACTGCTTTAGGTACCCTTTAAGTAGAATATTATAGTAATAATAATAATAATAATAATAATAATAATAATAATACTGTAATGGAGGCATGGAGTTAAGATTTCTCCTCATAAAGGTACTTTTTGCACAAACATAAGGTAACAGTATCTTCAGTATCTTATGTGATTGTTTTGAGTCTGCTGTGAATCAAATCTGATACACGATAACAATATAGTAAATTTTTGTGCGTAGTATTCATTTTTAAGGTTTTTTTTTTTCCTGGTCAACTCGTAACGTAAAACCTATAGGAGTCTTATGTGCCACAAGCAGTTCTTGTGCTGGGAAAATATTTTTTGTTTACATTGCATACTCTATAATCTTCAGGACAAAGCCACTACTAGCAAAGCCAGCTCCCGGTGGCTCTTGTTAGCCAACAATCATATGGCCAGGCACATTGCTTTGTCATCAGTGCACCTGTCTCCCTCCGCTTGTTCAATGAGCAAAAGGAGATGCAAAGCTGCCTGTGTGTACAAAATGCATAAAATGTCATTATATATATATATATATATATATATATATATATATATATATATATATATACATATATACATACATTTGTAATGAATTATACTGTATAAATATATGTTAAAACAGGTAATAAGAATGGTAGGAAAGGCGGAAGCTCATAAAAGAAAAATTTGTGCATACAATAAAATAATCTAAAAACCAATGCTTAGTATCTTCTGTAGCAAATGAAACAGAGCAGGAAGAATGGAAAACTAAATGAATGTTATTCATGGAAGGATTTATACAGTATGCTTTCTTATTTCTAGACCGTGTGTGTTTGCTATCCCAAGACACAAAACAAACAAGAGAATAAATTTAGAGTTGGTTTTGTTCAATAAAATGGGACAGTCACAGATTTTGTAGGAAAAACACAAAAATATTTTTTTCACAGTTTGCTTTCTTTTTTTACTCAGAATAAATAAGCTTTTATGAAATTGTTTATTTTTAGACTTCAGTACAAAAATGTATCTTCATCTCTCCAAGCAAAAAGAACTGTGGAACCGCGTGACTTTGTGTTAATATGCAGTGCAATAGAGGCTACTGTTACTCTGGGGCAGGAGGATCGCACCCCACCATGTCCTCTTTCACATTACACGCAGCAGAGTGCACCAACAGGGTAACATGGGTAGCTCCACCCCCCGCTTAGTGACATACTCCCTGCTAGCCAGGAAGTACGTAACTAGTTGTGTCACTCACCGCATGCACGCCGCTATCACAATCACTTGTGCACAGACGCCATGCCTCACCATGGGCCTGCATTGGGGTAGGCACAGATCATGTGCCACTGCCAACATACTGCAGCGTTTGCGATGGTTCAGTGTCAATTTAGCTACTTCTGCCGCATTGGCCCGCACCGCGGGTAGTGTGAATGGTCTCATTGAGACTAGTGGCCTTTGCAATGTTTGAGTTGGGGGGGGGGGGGGGGGGGGTCGTAATGCAGATCAATGCAATAAGCATAAAAGGGGCCTAAAAAGTTTTTAGTAGCTGAATGTAAACACTGCAAAATGACAAAGTGTGCTCTGGCCACTAGTGTTGATTGTAATGGATAATTTCCCTTTTGAACATTTTCACAATTACGATTACTGGTATGTGCAAAAAGAGATTTTTCAAGTGGTTTGAAATTTTGCATCACGATTTTGCGTCGTTGTTGCAAATTTTGCAGCAAAATTACTATTATGCGATATTCACTTTATCACTATAGGTCATAAGACTACGTAATAGTAGTTATGAAGGATATAATACCCATCTACAATGGTTTGCCCCCTCTCTTACAGAATAATGGGATCCTAGTCCTCCCCTCTCCCCAATACTCCATACCCACCTATGTGGTTTTTAGCCTCGAGGGTCAGGTGACTCACACTCTGAATAGATTTTTCATCTTCCCTGCTCCAATTTAAGGTCCTGGAGTTTGAATTCTGGCCTCAGCTCTGTGGGTTAGAGCTACATCCATAAACTGAACCGTGAAAAACAGGAGGGTTATTTGCTGACTGTCACAGCCACTCCCCTCAATAGAGCAATAGAGGACAAAGCTGAGTGGTTGAGTGGTGAATGCCCCATGTTCTCCTGTTAGAAGCACAGTGGGAGGCCAGGGCAGGCTTCAGAGGTGACCTTTCCCCATTGTCCTATCCAGGTACAACACTAGTGTCAGCTCTTGATACCCCTCCTCCCCCCCCCAACTAGATCTCACCCACTTGCTCTACTAGAGTTACACAATCAGGCATAGGTATTGCGTTTTGATTTAGCTTATCATAGTTAGGAGATTTAGACCTATCAATTGTGCCCTACTTGTAAGGACTATATTAGCTTGATGTGGGATCAGCCTACAACACAGGTGTCCATGCCCGTGTTTAGGATGGACTGAGAAGGAGAGGAATGTGTTCTACCTGATGGACCACACCTTTCCTTATTCAGACCCATCAATTCATTTGAGCTGTTTCAAAAATGTGTGAGGACCTCGGCCCTCGAAAGGTTTGACATCCCTGGTCTACAATAATTTACAAACAGGCACAGAATTTGTTTCTAAAGAAATGCTACTTGCCTAATGTTGTGCCAATCTGTTGCCTTTAATACCAGCTGAATCAGTAACTGTAAAAATATAAACATCAGGTTCAGCTCAAAACTGACTTCACTTGCTGCTTGGTTGTTCAGGGTGGTTGACATAGACACTATTCAAATGTAAAGATCTGCATAACAGTCAGGCAGCTGTTATGATAGTGATAAAAGATGTCGTACCCCATTCTCCATTTAGTGCATATTTCCTTTACCCACATCCCCACTGAAGGGGTTGTACCCCTTGAGCACCAGAGCAATTTTCACCTTTCCATTCATTCACTAATAACTTTATCACTACTTATCATCACTATTAAATGAACTATATCTTGTTTTTTTCAACCACCAATTAGGCTTTCTTTGGGTAGTACATTATGCCAAGAATTATTTTATTCTAAAAAATGGCAAAAAAAATCTATATTTTTCAGTTTTCGGCCATTATAGTTTTTAAATAATACATGCTACCATAATTTTTATTATGGTACCTCATATTTTATTTGCCCATTTGTACCAGTTATTACACCATTTAAATGATGTCCCTATCACAATGTCTGGCGCCAATATTTTATTTGGACATAAAGGTACATTTTTTAAGTTTTGCGTCCATCACTATTTACAAGTCCACAATTTAAAAAAATAACAGTAATATACCCTCTTGACTTACATATTAAAAAAAAGTTCAGTCCCTAAGGTAACTATTTATGTATTTTTTTATTGTAATTTTTTTTATTATACAAAAAAAATGTTTAGGGTACCTTGAGGAGAACGTGGGAGGGAAGGAGTTAATTTTACATGTAATTCTGGGTCTGTGTATAAAAATCAATGTTTGTAGGTGTAACTTTACTATTTGGCCACAAGATGCCTTTAGTATTTTTTTAATGTGTCCTGTAAGTGTACTATTACACTTACAGGAAGTGAAGGGTGGATGGGAAACTTTTTTTTTGTTCTCAGAATGATTGTGGCTTCTCATAGAAGCTGCTGTTAATGCAACTGGGGCTTAGATCAACGAATGGGAACTGCATTCCCATTCACTGATCCCCGGGGCGAGTGGGCGGTGATGTGAACAAGCGCAGGAGTGCGCACACGAGCAAGCGGAAGTGCGGACAGCTATGGTGGTGGCGGGGATACGTATATCTACTCCCCAGGCGCGGAAGTGAAGTTTAGAGGGGTGTAGATATACTGTACCCCAGGCGCCAAAGTGGTTAAATAGTGCTTTAGTGAAAATATTTATGTTATTTATAACTATTTCCCTTTGATTCTTATTCAACTCATGAGGACATGGCCCTTCCCATAGCATTTCCTGTTTCCGATGTACTTTATCAAATGAACATGTACTGTACCAATATTTCTGGATGCTTTTAAACCATACATGAACTATGAACTGTATGTATTTTGTATTTGTGTTGCTGGATGTTCTTATTGTATTGTGTGTTGAACTACTTACAATATGTACTACAACAAGAAAGTATGTGCATCAAGCACCAAGTGAAACCTGATATATCTGGCTGCAAACTTGGCCTGAATTGCTCAATTAAGATGCATAGCTCATGCAATTTTGCATTCGCTTTTTCTTGCCAGAATATGCAGGGTCTTACAACTATAACAATATAATAATAATAATATAATACAATAACTATAACTATATAATAACCATATGTATTTACAGTTGCCACTTTTGTCTGTTTTGTACTTTGCTACTGATGATGTTGGTGATAAAAAAAAATGATAACAAGACAATACAATCCTTCAGTTATCAGTTTATACCAAAATAAATTGTGGAAGACTGTCCCATACCGCCCACCTCCCAGCTTACTAAGACAAAGAGGGACACTACTTATGAGATGGCCCGGGCACCTCAGGCCACTGCCCCAATACACGGTATGCAGCTTAGAGGGTAAATGCTCCAAAGATACTGTTTGCAGTGGTTTCTTTATCCCCCCCAGCAGGCGTACATGTAAAAAAGGTGCCTGGAAAAAAGAGTGCCTGAGATTGCATATAGTAGAATATCGATAAAATGACCGATAAAATTACTACTTAATTCCAATAGTAAAATATTGGCAACCTTTATCAATATTTTACGATCTCCTAACCTAACCAACCTCTAACACAGAACCCTCCCTCTACCGATGCCTAACACTAAGAACTCCCCCTACCTACTTATGCTTAACCCTAAACCCCCCTCAGGTGGTGCTCAACACTTACCCACAGCCTCCCTGCCAACCTAAGCCGCAAATCAGAGCAACGTAAATGAATAAGCCACAGCCTATGCTGGTGCCCTTTTTACCTCAAGGGTCCTTTTTACCTGCTTTGCCCAACAGCACCATCCTCTTACCTCAAGCGTATGTATGGGACAAGCAGTTTTGCACTAGTTGAACGTTAAGGCAGGTAAATGTTTGCTGGTAATCCCCCTCAAACCTATCCATGTGAATGAGGCCTTAATATATACTGTATATGTAATATATAATATTAAACATTTCCTTTGTACGGGATGGAGACTTCCCCTTCACCTATATACCCTTTGACAGCTTTTACTGCTAAATTGAGTGGTAGTGATGGTCAATGAGATGCTAATAATTTCAAGTTGAAGTGTGAAGTTTGTTCATGTATGTGAATGTATACAGTTTGGAAATGGACCTGATCAGAATCATTAGCATCTGCATTTGATTTGGTTCAACTCCAAGCTGAATAAACTCATGAGATTAACCCATTCAGGTTCCGTCATTTTCACGTGAGAAATGTTAACCTCCCATTCATTAGCCTATAACTTTATCACTACTTATCACAATGCACTGATCTATATCTTGTTTTTTCCGCCACCAATTAGGCTTTCTTTGGGGGGTACATTTTGCTAAGAGCCACTTTACTGTAAATGCATTTTAACAGGAAGAATAAGAAAAAATGGAAAAATTCATTATTTCTTAGTTTTCAGCCATTATAGTTTTAAAATAATACATGCCTCCATAATTAAAACTCGCGTATTGTATTTGTCCATATGTCCTGGTTATTACACCGTTAAAATTATGTCCCTATCACAATGTATGGCGACAATATTTTATTTGGAAATAAAGGTGCATTTTTTCCATTTTGCATCTATCACTATTTACAAGTTTAAAATAAAAAAAATATAGAAATATTTCATATTTACATTGATATTTAAAAAGTTTAGACCCTTAGGTAAATATTTACTTTTTTTTTTTTTTTTTTTTTTTTTTTTTTTATTGTAATGTTTTTGTTTTGTTTTTTTATACTAAACATTTTATTTGGGTACTTTTGGGAGGGTGGGAGGTAAACAATAGATTTATAATGTAAATGTGTGTTAATTCTGTTTTTTTTTTTTTTCAGGTGTAGTATTACTTTTTGGCCACAAGCTGGCGGCCATGAGTTTGTTTACATGACGCTTAGAGTGACTCTAAGCGTAGCACGCGCTTAGAGTGACGCATCAGGAAGAAGACGGCCAGAAAAAGCTCAGCTTCCGAGAGAAGCTGTCGCTTTTTCAGCGGGGGAGAGGAATCAATGATCGGGCTCCATAGCCCGATACATTGATTCCTTGGCTACCGAATCCGCGGCCGGGAGTGCGCATGCACGCGCATGATTGGCCGCGGGGGCGCGCGGCAGCGCGCATGGTTCCTGGACGTAGAAACTACGTCCAGGAACCAAAATAGGTTAACATATCATCTTTGTTCAGCTCTAAGCTACATCACTTTTTAACTAATATCATCTTCTGTAAACCGATAGTATCTTCTGTAAGCTCATAGTTTGTTCAAGCACTAGTGATGGTGCCCACACACATGGCAATCCTTAAAGAGGAACTCCAGTGAAAATAATGTAATAAAAAAAGTGCTTCATTTTTACAATAATTATGTATAAATGATTTAGTCAGTGTTTGCTCATTGTAAAATCTTTCCTCTCCCAGATTCACATTCTGACATGTATTACATGGTGACATTGTTACTGTGGGCAGGTTATGTAGCTGTTTCTAGCTGTTCTGGCTGTTAGACAGCTGTAAACAGCCATTTCCTGTCTGTGAACATTGTTACATTGTGGCAGTTTGCCCAGAGTACCGCGGTACTCAGAGCTTCTTTTGGGAGGGGTTTCAGCACAAAATCAGTCACACAGCGCCCCCTGATGGTCTGTTTGTGAAAAGCATTCTATTTCTCATGTAAAAGGGGGTATCAGCTACTGATTGGGATAAAGTTCAATTCTTGGTTGGAGTTTCTCTTTAAGGAAATTTCAATTACTTTCTATTATGCTCACTGAAAACAAGCTAATTGCCATCAAATGAAGTCACAGAAAACACGACAAACCTGCCAAAAGTGATGGAGATACTTCCATTTTGAACATTGTTTTCTTCCCACAAAATAGAGAAACATACTTTGGTTCAAACAGAAACACTATTAAAATGTTTGAACTTAAATTCAGCAGAAAATAAAGGTTCTGATTGCCACTTGTGTGGTCAACTGGACACATTCATGCAAAAACAGCACCGGGAGATTTGTGTGCAGGGTGTAGCCCAAAAACAGCTCCCCTGCTCCTGCAAAAGTCCTGTTGGTGTTAATTAATATTCCCCCTCCAGGTCACAATGGACTCAGGGGGTAAGAAGTAATTCAGCTTCCAGCTATTGCAGGCAGCCGAATTATGCTGTTTTTAAAGTAATTTGGGCGTTGTCTTGTGGCGGCACCCAAATTACTGTCTGAGCACTGCTATAGCCATAATTCACATTACAGCCTACGATAGCGCAATTTCCCTGCACCGTTGTGCGCAGTTTCGCAACTGAACATAGGCTTGTGCATCTACACTGATCCCGCACCTGAGCATCTACACTGATCCCGCACCTGAGCATCTACACTGATCCCGCACCTGAGCATCTACACTGATCCCACACCTGAGCATCTACACTGATCCCGCACCTGAGCATCTACGCTGATCCCGCACCTGTGCATCTACACTGATCCCGCACCTGAGCATCTACACTGATCCCGCACCTGAGCATCTACACTGATCCCGCACCTGAGCATCTACACTGATCCCGCACCTGAGCATCTACACTGATCCCGCACCTGAGCATCTACACTGATCCCGCACCTGAGCATCTACACTGATCCCGCACCTGAGCATCTACACTGATCCCGCACCTGAGCATCTACGCTGATCCCGCACCTGAGCATCTACACTGATCCCGCACCTGAGCATCTACACTGATCCCGCACCTGAGCATCTACACTGATCCCGCACCTGAGCATCTACACTGATCCCGCACCTGAGCATCTACACTGATCCCGCACCTGAGCATCTACACTGATCCCGCACCTGAGCATCTACACTGATCCCGCACCTGAGCATCTACACTGATCCCACACCTGAGCATCTACACTGATCCCACACCTGAGCATCTACACTGATCCCGCACCTGAGCATCTACACTGATCCCACACCTGAGCATCTACACTGATCCCGCACCTGAGCATCTACACTGATCCCACACCTGAGCATCTACACTGATCCCACACCTGAGCATCTACACTGATCCCGCACCTGAGCATCTACACTGATCCCACACCTGAGCATCTACACTGATCCTGCACCTGAGCAAGCCCTATAGGTGAATTACAACTTGCATACATTCATTACTTTATTGTCTTTTTTAACAAATGGTTTTAAAAATGGTCTGGCGTATCCTTTTAATACACTAGCAGCAAATTTGATTTTCTTGGTTGAGTTGTATATGATACAAGACAGAGTCATTGATTATTTTGATTTTTTTGCTTCCCTCAACTTTTCCTCACACCATCGTTCCTCTCACATTGATATGTTCCTTTTCAGCTTGACATTTACACGGGTGAATTCTACTGACTCTTTTGCATAGTTTTACTCTGTCAGTCTCTCGCTCTCGCTTCCACATTCTCATTTCTTCTATCTTTTTCTGAGGAGATCTAGTTGTGCAAACAAGGGAGTTTGACGCTTAACTCTTTCATGGTCTGCTGTAGCCTGTTATAATGAAGTGTTGTAACAGGAAATCAAAGGTGTGAGAAGATGCTCAGGTCTAATTATATTGTAGCTTAAAGGCGATGATGTTGATCAAGTTTGTCTGAGAGGTTAACTGAACACTAACCCTGTCACAATAAATGAAGTCGAGTCATGTAGAGAAAAAAACAGATTTTATTGGTACATGTGGCCAAAGTGGGGCAGATATATGGTCATAAAATGAAGGTCTTACCTCATGCTGCATGGTTCATTGACACTGTGATCATTCCCCTTGACTCTGGCGCTGTTACCATAGCAACACATGTAATGTTTGTTCCTTTTTTCTTAGAGATATGTATTTCTCAGCCAGGAACACATGTGCCTCGGGGAGTACATCTGCTGGGTTTGTTTAAGTAAATTGTACTAAGTGCTTAAAGAAAAACTCAGTAATGCATTAAATACACCTGTCCCTAAATATATACTGGTTGTTACATTTAAAGCACAAGAGGGAGGAGAAGAGGCACACAGGGATATGATCAAACTGAGTTAAAACCAATAAAACGGTTTTAACACAGTTTTATCATATAACTGGGCAGTGGCACCTCTGCTTTAACCCCCTGTCACCATCAGGACCAGTGGTTTTCTTTTTACATGAGGAGTGCGACCGCCAAACAGTTACTCCTGGATACCCGAGTGCAGTCAGGTTTTTACATCTCCGCCTACTTGTAGTGGTTGGTTGCAACTCTTGCTACTTCCCTTTGTGAGTACCGATCTTCCAAACACTATAATTATGACTCTTGTGTGATATACTACACCACTGGGGCTCCTGTTGTCTCTGTTTCTTTTTTTCTCTTGTAGGGTATTTATTCACCCTTCCTGCCTACAACAATATTCATTTAAAGCGCACCTGAAGTGAGAGGGATATGGAGGTTGACATATTTATTTCCTTTTCAACAATACCAGTTGCCTAACTGTCCTACTGATCCTCTGCATCAAATACATTTAAGAAAAGGTGGGGGGAAAGGCTGCACATCCCTAAACATATGTTGCAATTGAATGGTTAATCGCACAGGCATACACCGCCTCTGTTAGACTGAAAAATGCATGCCCTGCATCCAAGATAAGTGCTAACATTTATTAAACAAGGAGGAACTTTAGCTTCCAATATGGTTTGCATGCAAAGTATATTATACTAGACCCTTGCGCCACGGTGAGGCAAACCTCCGGGCAAGTGACCTAACCTAAATTTAAAACCTTGGGAGCAGCTAAGCAAAAAAATACATTTAGCCATAGACCCCGAACAAGCATGCAGATTTTTCTGACTGAAGTTTGACTAGATTAAATGTATTCGTGTTTCAGGTGTGTGACTCCCAGGCATCTGGTATTGATTACAAGGAAATAAATATGTCTACATCTGTATCCCTCTCAATTAAGTTATGCTTTACAGCAGGGTTTCCCAGTCTTGTCCCCAGGTACCACGGAAAGTACTTGTTTGGCAGAACCTCAAATATTCAGAGGTAATTATTGTCTCATCCACATTGATTAACTACCAATGTGGATTTTCATAAAGCATGAACTGTTGGTGGTACCTGATGACAAGGTTGGGAAGCCCTGCGTAAAACCACCCATCTGGAAGTAAACAACACCCAGAAAGATATACTCCACTCTGTTGTCTGAAGAGCTGTTAGTCAAATATTTGCAGCTGACAACTTTTTAATAGCAAATAGTATCACAATCAAAAAGCACACCTTTATATTATTATTATACAATGACCAGAACTCAGAACCTTACAGAACATATTCAACAATTCATGAATTCCTCTCAGATCTGTCTCTCTCTCTACAGGCCCCATCCGACAGAAAACTTAAGCCATGCTTCATGTTTGACCTAGAACTTTAAGGGCTTGTTTACACAGACATTTGAGTGCAGTTTGCTTTTGAATTACATTCAGTTCATGTCCCAGCGGCATAAGAGAGTGAAATCTAGGGTCAACTGGTGCTCATCCTAAGACAAAGGTCCGTGTACACTAGTCCTATCTTGTCAAAGGAGATTGATCTACAGCTAACCTGCCAGTCAAACTCATGCTAAATTGACCCTGGACTGAACGCAAAGGTTTGTGTGGATGAGTCTTAAGGTAACAGGGTATCTGTATGTCTAACTGCCTTTATGTTCATCTGTCCTCTGGATTTATATTCATCTGTCCTCTAGAAAGGGCTCTGTACCCTTTCATGTTCCAAATGATCAACCAAGGAAAGGTCTATCAGTGAAAGGGCTGCTGTGTTACTGCAAGCGACATGAAAGCGGTTCTGAGTTCAGATTTTTTTTCTGTCACTTTAGTCTGCTTTTATATAGAGCACAATGAACAGTTCAGTGGTTTTATATTGGATAATTTAGAAATACGTAAACTGAGGAAAAGCCATAGGTATTATGGCTTCGATAGGGAAAATACAATTCAGATTGTTCCAAGGCATGTGTCTGCTTTAGGAGTTTTAGTTATCTTCAAATCCATCTTATTACAGTAATGAATAAATTGATGTGAAGGGAAAATGACATTTATTACCAGTGAGTACTTATTGTTCATTTCAGTATGTTCCCTTCAAGTGCTGCACTTTCAAACAAGTAGCTGTGGTAGTCAAAAAAAAAGTTAAAGAGAATTTCCACTCTTGTGCCTAAAGGCAGATTTTAACTGTTAAAGTAAACCTGTGACTTATTTAAATGCAGAAAATGGATACTTACATTGGGAGGGGGAAACCTCTGGATCTTAAAGATGCTTTATCCATTCTACTCTGCAGCCCCATTCAAGTGTTCTCACCCCCGAAAAGAGTTACTTCCCTGCGCACGTGCACTAGCACCATCCCACTCCATCGGAAAGAGCCACGTTTGATCTGGTCTGTGCGACTGCAGAGGTGCAAACGGCCCTCTCCTGTGCGGTAGTTTGGACCCATTTTTACAAAGAAAGCCAAGCGGGACAGTACTAGTGTGCCTGCAGGAGCTTGACAAGCTCTTTTGGGGGTCCCAGTGTTGAAATGGGGCTGAGGAAGAGGACAAGGGAAGCATATTTAGCATATAGAGGCTTCCCCCACCTGAGGAAAGTACCCTCTATGGCAGGGCCGTGCAGAGGCCAGGGTCCTCAAAGGGGAAGCAGGAAATTTGGGCGCATGAGGCAGGTGGACAAAAAGGGCGCCGCCATTCACCCCTATAATAAATATCGTTTAATGGGCGCCCAACAGGAAAAAATGGCGCCGGAGAAAAATAACGGTTTACAAGCGGCGCCCGGAGACTTTTAATGTTTTATAACTGCTTCTCATGATTACACATTATTTAACGATTTCTAGTTTTTTAAACATTATTTTTAAACGAAAACCAGTACAACATCTTTTTAAAACATTATTTTTAAACGAAAAACAGCACAATATTTTTTTAAAACGTTATTAATGCTTATCACAGGGGGGTCTTAGGTTTAGGCACCACCAGGGGGGGTCTAGGGGTTAGGGGTAGGTACAGGGAGGGTTCTGTGTGAGAGTAGGGTTAAGTATAGTTTTAGTAACATTCTTATTAATCTTTTATTAAACATTATTATACATTTCACTTTTTAAACAGGGAAGATTAACGTTTTTACAATTCCCGATTTCATACACATTATTTAATGATTTATAACTTTATAAAACATTATTTTGAAAGGAAATATAGCACAATTTTTTTTAAACGTTATTCATGCTTATCGTTTAAAACCCTGCACCCTTTTTTCCCGGCGCCCTTTTTTAACGTACGCCCTTAAAGGACTTACGAGGCGAATGTCATAAAAAAAAAGTTAATTACCTTATTGCAATATCAGACCTCAGGGCAGACGATCAGCACCTCCCTTGTCAGTTTCAGGCCCTTTGTTATCTAAATTCAGGATTCATTACAGGCCCCTACCCTCCCCAGGGTCGCCTGAACAGATGGGATTAGAATCGCCGCTTTAAACAGCAAACGCCTGCGCAGTTCGCTTAGCCGCTGGTGCGGCTGCGCAGGTTTCCAGCCCTGTCTGCGGGCCGTTCTCGTTCCGTGCGTTGCACTGTTATTACTCATGTGGGCTTCCTCACGTGACCGTCCCCATGACTAAGTTGAGTTCTAGGTAGCCATGCCCCCTCAGCATACACTAGCAACGCTAAGCCAGCAAGGACTTTGCCTGGCTCAGCGTTGCTAGTGTATGCTGAGGGGGCGCAGCTAACTAGAACTGAACTTACTCAGGTGGACTGTCACGTGGGGAAGCCCATATGACGTAATAACAACGCAGTGCACGGAGCGAGGAGGGCCCGCAGACAGGGCTGGAAACCTGCGCAGCCGCACCAGCGGCTAAGCGAACTGCGCAGGCGTTTGCTGTTTAAAGCGGCGATTCTAATCCCATCAGTTCAGGCGACCCTGGGGAGGGTCGGGGCCTGTAATGAATCCTGGATTTAGATAACAAAGGGCCTGAAACTAACAAGGGAGGCGCTGATCGTCTGCCCTGAGGTCTGAAATTGCAATAAGGTAATTAACTATTTTTTATGACATTCGCCTCATAAGTCCTTTAAGTGGGGAGTGCTCAAATTTAGAAAAGGGCCCCTAAAATGCACAGTAGTGCCTACAAGTGGTGGGGGACCTTCCCCCCCCCCCAGCCCACTTGCCCTGCAGTGACAAGTGACCTTCACCCCCCGGCTCTCAAACTGTCCCAAACCATACCCCTGAGCACCTTCGCATGACACATACATACAGTCACAGAAGCACTGGCTACATTCAATGCTGTGGAGTCAGTTGGACCTGTTACCGGTGGCCGCACGTTCCCCCCTCATTGTTTCTAGCTGGGGTACTGGTTGCCATGTGGGTGCTGAATGCAAATGCTGAGTTCCATGTGGGTTCTGGGTGTGTCAGGCTTCTGACTATGGGTGGGTATCAAGTGTCATGTGGGTGTTGATTGCAAGTACTTAGTGCCATGTGAGATCTGGGTGCATGTACTGGATGTCATGTGGGTGCTGGGTGCAGTTCCTGGGTGTGACATGGGTGCAAATACTTTGGCTTTGATTCACTAAAGGGTGCTAAGTGTTAGCACGCCAGTTTCGCGTCAACCGGTGCGACGTTTCGGGCACACCAACTTAACGCGCGATTATTAACAGCTTTGGACTTGCAAACTACTTAGCACCCTAGTTTGCATGTCCAAAGCTTTTAGGCGTGCTAACTGTGTTAGCACCCTTTTGTGAATCAAGCCCTTTGTGCCATGCCTGTACTAGGTGCTGGCAATTGGGGAGGGGGGGGGGAGAGATTGGATGTCATGTGGGTTTTAAATGCAGGTACTTTGGGTGTGGGTACTGGGTGCAGATAGTGGGTTCCATGTTGAACTTGAGGCTGTATGGTGGTGAGTATTGGGTGCAATGTTAGGCCTGAGTGCAGGTACTTGGTGTCATGTAAGTACTGGGTGCCAATGGCGTACATGTGAAACGCTGGCCCATAGCCAAAACCTGCCCTGCAAAATCATTAAATTTGCCCCCGGAAGGGTTTACCCACTTTGATTTATGTTTGCCTACTCTAGAACACGAGGAAAGCTATATTTGAGGTGAAGCCTTAGATCCCCGGGGGAGCCATTTGGGGGTGGGAGAGGGAAAGCATGAGACACCAGGGAACTGTAAAGGTGAGGGAGGGAGGGTTACTAGACACCATGGAACTGAATAGGGGAGGGGTGGGGGCCAATTGACTCCATTGAACTGTATAAGGGAGGGAGTGGCCACTAGACATCAGGGAACTGTACAGGGGAGGTAGGCATTAGACACCAGGGAACTTTATTAGGGAGGTAGGTGGCCACTAGATATTGAGGACATTCCGTGACTTGGTCCCAGTATTCCGTTCCAGCCCACTTTGTATTTTAGTTTGACACCCCTGCTTTAGGGGTACTTTTTTTTTTTTTACTACAGGTACACTTTAAATACCAAATGAGACTATGGTATCCCAGCAAAGTCCTATTTCAGGAAGCCGGAGTATAAGATACAATAGTTTATCTCATAAGTTTACTTTCACTTTAGGTTTGCTTTAATTATATACAGTATAAACAACTGCATAAAGGACAATAGATTCCCAGTAAAACTGCTTAATGCCAAATGTATGTATGTGAAGTTGTAACAGAAAATGGCAGGAGATGAGAGGCGGCAGTGTTGCGGTGTGCATTCACCTAGAATACAGATTTAGCATTTAATTAGAATGGGTGGATAGTTTCTGTGCTGTGTACAAGGAAGTTTCAATCACCTTCCTACAAAGCCTGATATAATCTCTTGGAGTACTTTTTTGACAATTCTTCCTTATCTTGTTCTCATAATAAGAATAGGAATAATAAAACACAAGCTGATGAAAAATTATTTTTACGAAGCTGGATTTTTTACTTTTTATCTGGCTTGTATTGTATAAAAAGAGATTCAAGAAGCATTTGTAAATACGTGAATTGATGTGAAACAACTACGGTAAGTTGCACTTATAATTGAATGCTGTAAAATAGAATGTAAGGGAGGCGGGACAATGATTTTAAAGGTTTTAGTGTATATAAAGCTTAGTTAGCCTTCCCAGATTTGTCAGTGCTAGAAAAGATGAATAGGGAACTTACACCGTTCCAGTAAGAGTCAAAGATGTGAAAAAGCAGAGATTAGTGGTGATCGTAATCAGCTAATTACATTTATGTGAAATTTTGCATACATTTTCTCAAATACGCCTCTATGTAATAACAAAGTGATTCAATTGATTTTGTATAATCATCCGTAATGTCGCATGACTTCGCGTAATTTTTGCATAATTCTATGCCGACTTTGGTGGTGAATAACAAAGCCTGCATACATGCTATTGTCACCAAAATTGCTATATACGTTAAGAAGAATAGTGGGTACAAGTCCAAAAAATAATTTTTCAAAAAGACCTTGTAGTTTTTGAGAAATTGATTTTAAAAATACGAAGAAAAATGTTTTTTAAACACAGGAAAAACATTTTTTCTTTGCAGTTTTAAAATAGATTTTCTCAAAAACTAAGTCTTTTTGAATTTTTTTTAGACTTTTACCCACTATTTTCCATAAAATGTGTAGCAACTTTGGTAGCAATTATGGAGGCTTTGCTATTAACCACAAGCCAGCACAGAATTACACAAAACGTATGCGGAAAATTACGTGAAAATAAAATCATTACAATTACATACGAAATGAATTATGATTTTCGTCCAAATTTTGCATTATGATTACAATGTGTAATCATTCTCAACTATTTCTCACACTGCTCTTTTGTTTAACCCTTTTTTTAAAGCGGATCCGAGAATAAAACCAACTTGTCTATATATCTTATGGAGGGTTTACACAGTAAATCTTGCTGCAAACAGCTTCAACAGTATATGATTATTTCTTCCTGTGAATATCAAATGAGAGCAGCTGTCTTCTGCTAGTCATCATCACGCATCCAAGCTGCTCTGCATCTCCACCCCTCAGCCTGTGAAAACTCCACTCCCCTCTCCTCCTCTCTTCTCCCCCCTCCACCCCCTTGCCTCTGAAATCTCATGCATGCTTCAGCAAAAGCCTCCTCCTCCCCAGGCTGAGCTCCCATGAGCACTTGCAGCATGGGACTCAGAATGCCTAGACCCTGGAGGAGCTGAGGGCGTGGATACATTCATTTACACGCACTTAGGTAATAAATAAAATTTAAAAAGCATTTTGGATGGAAGAATGCCCAATAAATTATATGTAAGGGGCAGAAAAATGAAGGCAGCAAAAGTCTGTCACGGATCCACTATGATGTGAGAGGTTTTAAGTGTTTTTTTCACTCGCTGAGCAGGGGCAGGGAGATAAGACTCTGTTGAGCTTGTAGTGCTGCAGTGCTGGCAACAAAGGCTTATTCTCTAATCAGCAGAGTAACCAAGCAGCTCAGGGTGACCCAAACTACTAGGAATGTATAGGGGGATACAAGGAACCAAAAAGCCCTCCTACTAAAAAAGCAAAGCTTGGTGTAATTGCCTTTTGAAAACAGAAGGAGATTTGCAATAATTCAGTTATAAATGAACATTTGTGGTTACCCACAATGCACTACTACTAAATATGCAAATTATCCCTTTTCGCCCTTGTTAAGCCAAGCAAGCATCCAGAACCGCTGGTGTATAGCAAGCCTAAAGCTTTAAGTTTTACACAGCCATATCAAACCTACATGTAGACAGCCTGTTTCGGACTTTTGGTCCTCATCAGTACATGGCAGGGATTGATAAGGCTGTATGAAATAGGGCTTGGACGAGTACAACAGAGTAACCAAGCAGCTCAGGGTGACCCAAACTACTAGGAATGTATAGGGGGATAAAAGGAACCAAAAAGCCCTCCTACTAAAAAAGCAAAGCTTGGTGTAATTGCCTTCTATAAAATTGCCTTCTGTTTTAAAGAGACACTGAAGCGAAAAAATATATATGATATAAAAAATTGGTTGTGTACTATGAATAATTACTAGAAGATTAGCAGCAATGAAAATATTCTCATACTTTTATTTTCAGGTATATAGTGTTTTTTCTAACATTGCATCACTCTATAATATGTGCAGATTACACAACACTCAGCATTCAAAATGAGTCTTTCAGAGCAGTCTGTGAAGTAATGAACTCTCTAGCAGAGGAAAAGTAAACAGTTCAATTACAGTTGAGATAATAAAAGTCAGATAACAGCCCTCTCCACAACTAAGTTAGTCGGAGAGCTTAATAGCTTTTTTGCATAGAGATAACAACTGGAGTTTCTCAACTCTTCCTGCACTGGAAACAATTAGACTTATGTATCTGATCTTAATGTTTTTTTTCTTAGCTGTACTACACATACAAATCATAATATCATCATTTTTTTTTTCGCTTCAGTGTCTCTTTAAGAAGGCAATTACACCAAGCTTTGCTTTTTTAGTAGGAGGGCTTTTTGGTTCCTTTTATCCCCCTATACATTCCTAGTAGTTTGGGTCACCCTGAGCTGCTTGGTTGTTGTACTCGTCCAAGCCCTATTTCATACAGCCTTATCAATCCCTGCCATGTACTGATGAGGTCCAAAAGTCCGAAACAGGCTGTCTACATGTGGGTTTGATATGGCTGTGTAAAACTTAAAGCTTTAGGCTTGCTATACACCAGTGGTTCTGGATGCTTGCTTGGCTTAACAAGGGCGAAAAGGGATAATTTGCATATTTAGTAGTAGTGCATTGTGGGTAACCACAAATGTTCATTTATCTCTAATCAGCAAAAGGACAAAGTGGCCAGGCCAGGTGATTTCATAATCAAAAGGAAATACTCAAATCCTGTTTTATTACCTAATGCAAATGATGATGGGATGTGAGAAATTATTTGACTGTTCGTCGCAACAGGAAAAGAGACTACAGACCCCAGCTAGGTATTTTCAATATTCAGTAATTATAGTAAAAAGTAACAATGTGCAAAGCACAAAACTTTGCACTTTGCTAATTCATGCAAATTTAAAGGACAACTGAAGTGAGAAATATATGGAGGCTGTTATATTTATTTCCTGTTAAACAATACCTGCTTCCTGGCAGCCCTGCTGATCTATTTGTCTGCAGTGGTGTCTGAATCACACCAGAAACAAGCATGCAGCTAATCTTGCAGCTGATCTGTTGCATGCTTGTTCAGGGTCTATGGCTAAAAGTATTAGAGGCAGGATAGCCAGGCACCTGGTATTGCTTAACAGGAAATACATATGGCAGCCTCCATATCCCTCTCCCTTCAGTTGTCCTTTAATATAACATGCATTGCAAAAGTAGTGGCTGAACGGGGGGATTAAAGCAAAAGGATGGGACCTGATTCCTGTATCAGGTGAAAACTCTCCATATAATTTATGTTTACCCCTGCGGCGTCCCCCCCGTACGCGCCGATCGCCACCGGCGCGTATGCCCATCCGGAAATCCCGTTCTGAACGGGATTTCCATGAGGGCTTGATCCGTCGCCATGGCGACGCGGGCGATGACATCACCGAGGGAGTCCCAATCCACCCCTCAGCGCTGCCTGGCACTGATTGGCCAGGCAGCGCATGGGTCTCGGGGGGGGGGGCACCCTCTGATGCGGCGAATCGACGCGGGGCGGCGGCGATCGTGAGTAACACGCAGCTAGCAAAGTGCTAGCTGCGTGTATAAAAAAAAAATTATGCAGATCGGCCCAGCGGGGCCTGAGAAATCCTCCTGCGCGCCTTACCCCGTGTCCAGCACCGGGTTACCGCTAAGGAGGTTAATGGGGAGGCGAACTTTAAAAACTACAAACATTTATGCTGGCCACAAAAGTGATGGAAAAGATGTTTCAAGGGGTCTAACACCTGGAGGGGGGCATGGCGGAGTGGGATACACGCCAAAAGTCCCGGGGAAAAATCCGGATTTGACGCACAGCAGCGTATTAAGGGCAGAAATCAAATTGCATGCTAAATTGGAGGCCTAAAGTGCTTTAAAACATCTTGCATGTGTACACATCAATCAGGTAGTGTAATTAGTGTACTGCTTCACATTGACACACCAAACGCACTGTGCAATGCACCACAAACAGCTGTTTGTGTAGTGACGGCCGTGCTGGACTAGTGCGCACCATGGCGAGAGTGCAGGCCATGGTGGTTTTCAAGCCCATATGGTCACTGGGCTGTGGTAGCTCAATGATAGAACAACAATGAAGTAACGACCTTATTATGTTTAGTGTGCTCCCCCCGACACACTCATATAGCTGGCGGTCATTGCTTCATTGTGATACGCAAGGTGACAATCACGAAGGGCAATTGACACTTGTACATGCCTTTTGTTTTGTTTTTGCAGCTGCAGTGAGCCAGAAAAATTAGGCAGGCATTTACACGCACCAGAAATGTTGTTATAGCAGCCGCTGCTAGCAGCGGCATTAAAAATTCAGGAATCCACCTGGAGTCCTGGACCCTGTTGGTGGTGGTGGAGAAGTTAGTCAAGCGGCCTGCAGGCATAGATGCTGTGTGGGGACTGGGGACCGACTTAGTCTTGGGGCAGGCAGTCACACGGCGTGCAGGCAGAGATGCTGTGTGTGGGGACTGACTTAGTCTTCAGGCCTGACCGTGCTTTGCAGACCACGTGGTCAGATGGACCCTTGACCCAACGCTGTGTGCCAGAGATGACACCACTTGCCTTTCAACATCACGGTACAGTTTGGGTAAATATTGGGAAATAATTGCGGCCTGGTATCTTCCACTGCGGTGTGTGGCTTTGCTTTTGTGTGCTGCTTTTCCTCAGGTGGGCATTCCATTGCAGTTTGTGCTTTGTCATCACGTGCCTTCGTAAGTTGTCCCTACGCGAGTCTTGGTCTTTCCACGGCTCAATTTTTGGTGGCAGAGAGTACAGATGGCATTGCAGGCAAGGTAATCATCACGAAGGGGAATGGGCACATGTACATGCCTTTTGTTTTGTTGTGCAGTGCAGCCAGAAAATTTATCCAGGCATGTACACGCACCAGAAAAATTAATATAGCGGCCGCTGCTAGCAGCAGCCTTAAAAATTCAGGAGTCCACCTGGAGTCCTGGACCCTGTTGGTGGTGGCAGAAAAGGTAGTCAACCAGCCTGTAGGCAGAGATGCTGTGTGGGGAGCGACTTAGTCTTGGGGCAGGCAGTCACACGGCGTGCAGGCAGAGATGCTGTGTGTGGGGACTGACTTAGTCTTTGGGCAGGCCTGAGCGTGCTTTGCAGACCAGGCATCTATAGTCAGATGGACCCTTGACCCAACGCTGTGCGCCAGAAATGTCACCACTTGCCTTTCAACATCACGGTACAGTTTAGGTATCGCCTTTTTTGAGAAAAAAATTGCGGCCTAGTATCTTCCACGGCGGTGTGTGGCTTTGCTTTTGTGTGCTGCTTTTCCTCAGGTGGTCATCCCATTGCAGTTTGTGCTTTGTAATCATGTGCCTTTGTAAAGTAGTTGTCCCTACGCGAGTCTTGGTCTTTCCATGGCTCAATTTTTGCGCTCACGTAGGTAGGTGGGTGCACTGTGAACAACAGGTATGTATATGCACTGATGGGTATTACAATGTGCACGTTACACACACAGACAGGTACCGGACAGGCACAGTGACACTGTGTTCACTCACGTAGGTAGGTGGGTGCACAGCGAACAACAGGTAGGTATATGCAGTGATAGGTATTACAATGTGCTCCTGTCACACACAAACAGGTACCGGACAGGCACAGTGACACTGCGTGTGCTCACATAGGTACGTGGGTGCACAGTGAACAGGTAGGTATATGCAGTGATGGGATTACAATGTGCACCTGGCACACACACAAATAGTCACTGAATGTGCTGGGCCTGGCAGTGGCACACACAGTAGGAATTACCAAGGCTGTCTATGCAACACAAGTGTCAGTGGGACACACACACACACAAAAAATAGATCAGAAGAACAAGATTAGCTCTCAAAAGAGCTGTTGAGGGGTGCTTTTTAAGCAATAAGAATCAGCAAGGAGCAAGCTAAGAAGCCTACAAGAGCCTAACTAAGCTTTCCCTATGAAAGTCTGCAGCAGCTTTCCCTTCTCTTATTAATGCAGGCACATGAGTGAGTCCAATGCCTGACGCTACCTGCCTTTTATAAGGGGGGGCTCCAGGAGGGAGTGTAGCCTGATTGGCTACAATGTGCCTGCTGACTGTGATGTAGAGGGTCAAAGTTGACCCTCATGATGCCCTATGGGGGTGAACCGAAGTTCCGGAAAAGTTCGCGTTCGCCAGTGAAGTTTGCCGGGAACCGGTCGCCGGCAAACCATTCGAGCCATCTCTAGTGTTAAATAATCAACTACGTCCTGACAATCTTGGGGGTTGGTGGCACGCACCTTCTGAACACTGTACTTTGGCCCAGGGCTGCACGAGATGATGACAGCATGACCTCAAACAGACCTGCCGGGTGACCTGCCTGCCTCTGCCTCTGCCTGTTTTGCCCATATTGGGGGGGATGAAGTGAAAGGTATGCACTGACTTGACTAATACAATGTGCAGTCACACAGGTGCAGTGAACAGGTTTGCAGTGACTGGTATCAATACAATGTGCAACTGTCATACACATAGGTACCGTGAACAGGTATGCAGTGACTGGTATATAATATAACACTGCGTGCAGTCACATAGGTGCACTGAACAGGTATGCAGTGACTGGTATTACAAATGTGCAGCTGTCAGACACACAGGTAGCATGAACAGGTGCAGTGAAAAGGTAGGCACTGAATGTGCTGAGCCTGGCTGTGGCACAGTAGGAATTAGCAAGGGGCCAAGGGCCAGCTGCGACTGACTGACAGGGCTGTATATGCAAGTGTCTGTGGGACACACACACAAAAAAAAAAGATCACAAGAACAACATTAGCTCTCAAAAGAGCTGTTGGGGGGTGCTTTTTAGCAATAAGTATCAGCAAGGAGCAAGCTAACAAGCCTAACAAGAGCCTAACTATGTCTCTGCAGCAACTCTCCCTTCTCTAATTAGTGCAGCCACATGAGTGAGGGAAATGGCTGACGCTGCCTGCCTTTTATAGGGGGGGGGGGGCTCCAGGAGGGAGTGTAGCCTGATTGGCTACCATGTGTCTGCTGACTGTGATGAAGAGGGTCAAAGTTGAGCCTAATGATGTAGTATAGAGGGCGGGTCGAATTCGCATATAGTTCGCGGTTCACTGCAAATGCGAACCACCGAAGTTCGCGTGTTCGTCTTCGATTGAGAACCGATCAGGCCATCTCCATTTGCGTGTCACTTTGCAACACCCACTGCCTGTGATCTACTGTGAAATAAACGTGAACCTCTGAGACACACTTGTGATGGCAGTTTAGACAGAAACAGGCACACCTGTGAGGAATACTTTGGTGCTTCTTATTCTAGAAACAGGAGTGACAATGGAGTGATATTTAGAAAGCAGTTGCCCTTCTGTAGTTAAACTATTAGATATGAATGATGTTTTGTGTTTTGATAGAATTTAAAATCCCCTCCACCCACTTGTTTTCATAATTGTTAATATATTTTATTCCAGTGTCAGTAATGGGGTGATATATGCAGTCTATTTTTCTCATGCTCCCAGTAAAGAGGCTAATCTCTGTTCAGAACGAGGCGCCTCCTATCCCGATGCCTGCTGTTTAGCGTGCCAATAGCCTGTAAGATCAAGCAGCCTGACTGAGGTGGTCCAGCCACCAACAGATGTGACCTTGGTAGCATGTGGTCAGATCTGACAGAACTGGATTCCTGGCATCAGAGCTGAGCATCTGCAGCATATGGGGGATTGGGAATACACTCTGATAAGACCAATATTTATGTATTTTTGCCAATGCGCTGTAACTATTAAATATAATATGTTTGAATTTTCCACATCAAAAGAACTTCACATTTTTGTGAACATGTGGAAAATATGTAAACCTAATGCTTCTCAGATAAAAGATCTGAAGACCTGGCATGTATGTGTGTGTGAAGTGCATGGAGTGGATTAAACTCTCTTTATGCTCAACTGCAGTGGTGTGAGAAACTATTTGCCCCCTTCCTGATTTCTTATTTTTTTATCAACTGACCACTGACCCACTACAGCATGGACACGTAAGAACTGCCACAATGGTCCGTCACTTTATATTTGACTATGCATGTTGATGCGATTTGTTGCATATTGTATTGCTACACTGTCACCCATGTGGAAATAAAGCCTTGGATGGAAGGTGCACGCTCCTGTGATCTTTATGAAATTGATTTGAACTGTTCCTTCTTACTCCCAGCGGAGCACACATCCAGTGACAGTAGTTTTTTGTCGCAGGCATAGCCATAGTGGCCAGTGAAGCTTTCACCTGTGTTTACCACCTGTGTTTATCACTCAGTATGGGATGTGCCACACCATAAATCCTTATTCTACTTTGCTATAAATTTCTTATTTTTTTGCATGTTTGTCACACTTAAATGTTTCTGCTCATCAAAAACCGTTAACTATTAGTCAAAGATAACATAATTGAACACAAAATGCAGTTTTAAATGATTGTTTTTATTATTTAGTGAGAAAAAAACCCTCAAAACCTACATGGCCCTGTGTGAAAAAGAAATTGCCCCCTGAACCTAATAACTGGTTGGGCCACCCTTAGCAGCAATAACTGCAATCAAGCGTTTGCGATAACTTGCAACAAGTCTTTCACAGCGCTCTGGAGGAATTTTGATCCACTCATCTTTGCAGAATTGTTGTAATTCGGCTTTATTTGAGGGTTTTCTAGCATGAACCGCCTTTTTAAGGTCATGCCACAACATCTCAATAGGATTCAGGTCAGGACTTTGACTAGGCCACTCCAAAGTCTTCATTTTGTTTTTCTTAAGCCATTCAGAGGTGGATTTGCTGGTGTGTTTTGGGTCATTGTCCTGCTGCAGCACCCAAGATCGCTTCAGCTTGAGTTGACGAACAGATGGCCGGACATTCTCCTTCAGGATTTTTTGGTAGACAGTAGAATTCATGGTTCCATCTATCACAGCAAGCCTTCCAGGTCCTGAAGCAGCAAAACAACCCCAGACCATCACACTACCACCACCATATTTTACTGTTGGTATGATGTTCTTTTGCTGAAATGCTGTGTTACTTCTACGCCAGATGTAACGGGACACGCACCTTCCAAAAAGTTTAACTTTTGTCTCGTCGGTCCACAATGTATTTTACGAAAAGTCTTGGCAATCATTGAGATGTTTTTTAGCAAAATTGAGACGAGCCTTAATGTTCTTTTTGCTTAAAAGTGGATTGCACCTTGGATATCTGCCATGCAGGCTGTTTTTGCACAGTCTCTTTCTTATGGTGGAGTCGTGAACACTGACCTTAATTGAGGCAAGTGAGGCCTGCAGTTCCTGAATTTCTTTGGATCTTGGCATGATGTCTAGCTTTTGAGGTGCTTTTGGTCTACTTCTCTGTGTCAGATAGCTTCTATTTAAGTGATTTCTTGATTGAAACAGGTGTGGCAGTAATCACGCCTGGGGGTGACTACAGAAATTGAACTCAGGTGTGATAAACCACAGTTAAGTTATTTTTTAACAAGGGGGCAATCACTTTTTCACACAGGGCCATGTAGATTTGGAGTTTTTTTCTCTCACTAAATAATAAAAACCATCATTTAAAACTGCATTTTGTGTTCAATTATGTTATCTTTGACTAATAGTTAACGGTTTTTGATGAGCAGAAACATTTAAGTGTGACAAACATGCAAAAGAATAAGAAATCAGGAAGGGGGCAAATAGATTTTTACACCACTGTATAACTCTTTAAGCTCATCTTGTAATTTCGTCATGCTTGTGTCCCACTTGGGGCAAGGACTTGGATCGTTAGCTGGTGAGATGTCGATGGAATAGGAGACACACTTGGCTATATGTGAGCTACTTTTGCTGGCAAAATGTTTTTGTTGTGGACTTTTTATCCCAAGGCTCCGGCACAGCTCTCACATGTATATAGCAATAACAGTCATAGCAAGATTTTTTTTTCCTATAATTTTTCACATGTAATGCAAAAAGTGTTAGACCCAGCACTCCAAAATGGAGACCAGCGTGCTATAGCTGATTAGACCTCATTGCCTATCGAGATCAAAAATTGCAAAAAAGAAGTGTCAGCAGCACCACTTATAAGCAATTTTTCCTATACTTTTTCAAAGTTTTAAAATGTAAGAATATTGGGGGGAAATGAAATTGCAATTTTATTAAAAATATCCCTCTCAATGGCCTCGGGTACACCAAAACCCACTAGCAGATCCGCAAAATGCTAGCAGATTTTGATCCGCTTTTTTTATTTTTATGAGGCGTTTTGCGAATTGCTGCTGCGGATTTCAGTGTACCATATTTCATATATTGTTACAGTAAAGCTGTTACTGAACAGCTTCTGTAACAAAAACGCCTGCAAAACCGCTCTGAACTGCCATTTTTCATAGCGGTTTGCGTTTTTCCTACACTTTACATTGGAGGCAGAAACGCCTCCGCAATCCAAAAAATGCCTCACCCCGGGAGTATGCGTTTCAGCAAAACGCCTCCCGCTCTGGTGGGAACCACCCCATTGAGATACATTAACCAAGTGTATCCGCAGCCGCAAGCCCAATAAGATGAGTTGGCTCACAGTCTATTGGCACTGACCTTTTTAAATATGTTTGTATTCTGTTTGACCTCAATTTGGTGTCATCTTCTGTTTTAAATAACTTTTCAGCACTTGGAAAAGTAACAAAAAGCAGGTGAAAAAGTACTATTACATTTATTCTGAGCAGTGGCGTAGCAATGGGGATAGCCGCCATAGCGTCGCTACGGGGCCCCGCGGCAGCGCTACGTCACAGGGGGCCCGCAGCTGCCCGAAAGGAATTTTTTTTTTGTTGTTTATTTATTTATTTATTTTTTTACTTTTTGTTTGGGGCCCCGGGCCCCCCTCCCTCCTCACCTGGGGTCCCCCCTCCTTTTATCAGCGGCGGGAGGTGAGTCATATACAGAAGGCTCCGTCGGAGTAATCAGCCACTAGAGGTTCAGCTGCCTCCGGGCTACGGTGTCCCCACTGTATTGCTGCTCGCACCGCTTCCTGGTTTTATTGCGAGCAGCAATACAGTGGGGACACCGTAGCCCGGAGGCAGCTGAACCTCTAGTGGCTGATTACTCCGACGGAGCCTTCTGTATATGACCTAACTGCCCACTACCTAACTGCCCACCCTCCCACCCGGCTACCTAACTGAGGGCTACCTAACTGAAGGCTACCTAACTGCCCACTCTCCCACCCGGCTACCTAACTGCTCACCCTCCCATCTGGCTACCTAACTGCCCACCCTGCCACCCAGCTACCTAACTGAGGGCTACCTAACTGCCCACCCTCCCACCCGGCTACCTAACTGCCCACTCTCCCACCCGGCTACCTAACTGCCCACTCTTCCACCCGGCTACCTAACTGCCCACTACCTAACTGCCCACCCTCCCACCCGGCTACCTAACTGCCCACCCTCCCACACGGCTACCTAACTGCCCACCCTCCCACCCGGCTACCTAACTGCTCACCCTCCCACCTGGCTACCTAAC
>NC_090647.1:136181406-136321406 GCF_040937935.1 Hyperolius riggenbachi | reverse complement strand
AAACGTTTTTCCTCCATGCGCAGATCATGTCCTCTAGTCCTTTGAGAAGGCCTAGGGACAAAAAGCTCATCCGCCAAGCTATCATATTGCCCTCTGGTGTATTTATACATGTTAATTAGATCTCCTCTAAGGCGTCTTTTCTCTAGACTAAATAAACCCAGTTTATCTAACCTTTCTTGGTAAGCGAGACCTTCCATCCCACGTATCAGTTTTGTAGCTCGTCTCTGTACCTGCTCTAAAACTGCAATATCTTTTTTGTAATGTGGTGCCCAGAACTGAATTCCATATTCCAGATGTGGCCTTACTAGAGAGTTAAACAGGGGCAATATTATGCTAGCATCTCGAGTTTTTATTTCCCTTTTAATGCATCCCAAAATTTCGTTCGCTTTAGCTGCAGCGGCTTGGCATTGAGTATGATTATTGAACTTGTTGTCGATGAGTACTCCTAAGTCCTTCTCCAAGTTTGATGTTCCCAACTGTATCCCATTTATTTTGTATGGTGCTAGACCATTGGTACGACCAAAATGCATGACTTTACATTTGTCAACATTGAATTTCATCTGCCATGTATGTGCCCATATAGCCATCCTATCCAGATCCTGTTGCAATATGACACTATCTTCCTGAGAGTTGATGATTCTGCACAATTTTGTATCATCTGCAAAAATAGCAACATTGCTCACTACTGCATCTACTAGGTCATTAATAAATAAATTGAAGAGCACTGGACTCAGAACAGACCCCTGTGGGACCCCACTGCTAACAGTCTCCCATTTTGAGTACGATCCATTGACCACAACTCTTTGTTTTCTGTCCATTAGCCAGTTCCCTATCCATGCACACAAACTCTTCCCCAGTCCTTGCATCCTCAACTTTTGCACCAGACTTCTGTGGGGAACAGTGTCGAAGGCAGTTAAACCGCCGCTGTGTGCACGCCTGTTGTTCCCGTGCATGTACGTGCTCATGCGTGCTCATACGTGCTCATACACACTCATGCATTCATTTAACAGTGAATGACTGCTGCTAATAGCAGCACTCATTCATGAAAACAGTTAAAAAAAAGTATAACAGTGACAGTGCCTCCCTTAAATTATTATTATTGATTTATATAGCATCAACATATCCCCCCCAAGTAAAATATGAATTCCTAACTAATTAACCCCTTGTGTCACCTATACTTTGCCTTAAGAATAGTGGACACCTGTAATGGCTGCTGCCTGTAGCGATTGTACACCTGTTGTTCCCCTGTAAAATTTAATAATTCTTGAAAACAAATATTACCCAAAGAAAGCCTAGATTGTCTTGGGAAAAAACTGCATGTGTATCACTTTGATGGCATAAGTAATAAAAAGTTATTGCTGTATCAATAGTGACAACTGAAATGCCAAAATTGTAAGGAATCTTAATGGGGATAAACCTTGGAATGTGAAGTGGTTAATTTAGATGCCGAACTTAAGCCCCATACTCACCACCCGACGGGTCCTGGGGCGTTCCCTTGATAATGGTTGTCAAGCGGCACTTCTTGCTGCCGGTGGGTATGCATGATGCCACCTGTTAGGAGCGGACGAGACTTTAAGCAGTCACGGTACTTTGCGCGGGAGTCGTCGGAGATCTTAGTGATCTGATCCGATGTGTCGGTCGTTATTGCGACGCGATGCCAAGTGGCTTCTGCGTGGCCCTGTGACTGTACCCATGTCACAATATCACTGAAACAACCACACGGCACTCAAAAAATAGTCGGTCGTTGGGAATATCATCAGGAAAATCGCGACATGGGTTCATAGCTTTAGAGGTCAGCTGAGATGAGATCAAGTGAAGGACACTTTTGAGTTCAGAATTGCATTATGTATTGTATGTATGTATTGCTTGCTTATGTAACTTGTCTATTCATCACTCAGCTCAATCAAACCACTAGCCAAATTATGGAGTCATTTTAAGAGGAGAATGAACTTCAAAGATTATCTGCTATCATCAACTTTAAAATGTGATTTGCTAGCCACAAGCATCATGCATTATTAACTTGAAATAAACAATGATATATGTGCTATTGTGCTATCAGAATCAATCAGGTTCTATCTGTTATTTTCCAGAGCAGAAAATTACATTTATTACAGTGCATGGACAGTTTATTGAATAAGGGGTGTTTCAACCTCAGCAATCCTCCTCTGTATAAAACAGGGAATACATGTGAGGTTTTTTTTTTAATGAAATATAGTTGCTGGGAATACCATTTTCTGTGTCCAAAAGCCACTGTTGCCCAACCTAGGCAGAACATAGCAAAGCGTCTGCTAGGAGCAGGGGCATAACAATAGCCCTGGAAGGCCTGCCGTGGTGGTGGGGGATCGGAGGCTAAGTGAACCCCCCTCTATTATAAGATGCAGAGTGTGGCAGCGGACGCTGCATTACATAACATACATTACCGGTTGGCAAAGATAGTGACAGTGTTCCCTTCAGTCCTCTATTCAGCTGCGCTGTACAGTCGAACTCCTTGTGGCTCCCGTCTCTGTGTGTCATGTGACATACATTAGGGAGCCACAAGGAGTTATGCTGCATGCTGTATGGTGCTGCTGAAGAGAGGAGTGAAGAGCACATGTTGGATGCTCCACTGACAACCGGTAATGTATGCTGTTGCTGTCACGCTTAGGAGCGGGATGGGGCATTATAAGGTAGTGCAGGGGGTTCCAGGCCAAATGTTTGATTGGGGTAGAGAGAGGTATGGCTTTTGTAGGTGGGGGCCTGGCTGGCTCAGTGTTGCTTGTGGGCCCGTTGGGTTCTAGTTATGCCCTTGGTTGGGAGGGCCCCGAATCTTCTCCAATGTCACCGACTGCCCCTCCCCTTTTCCTTTTATTGTTGCCTTTTCTACTCACAAACATAGGAGATGTGGACCAAGGAAAACTGTTAGGTATAATTCACCTTCTTTAGAAGTGTGTAGACAAATCATATCAATTCTTGTCTAGGTTCACCTCCTTTTAAGGAGAATTCTTACAATAAAAAGCATACCATTCTATTTATTATGCTCACCTGGGACCCTCTGTGCTGCATCCTAGAATGCTATGCAAAACAGTAGTTTACCTTTTTAAGCAATAAATGCTTTTAGCCAATAAATGGTATCATCCTGATTTAAAACTTCTTGCTTTTACTGATGGCTAACACGGTACAATACCCCACTGCTATTACATTTTTAAAAGATACGTTATTTACAATTATTCAGGTTGGAATGAGCTCTGAGGTGTCCTACAATGCATCACTGGTGAATATGGAAATAATCTCTTTGTTGACCCTAAAAGCTAAACACACCACCAGAACCGCTGGAATGCAATGATGTGTCAGCTTATTAACCGTACAGAGCCAAACTAATCCAACATGCATACAGACTGTTTCTGATTGGTTTATCTTCATCAGTGCATGGCATGGATTAATATGGGGTAGGACTTAAAACCCCCAGAGTTAGTAAGCTCATGGCGAGCCAGAACTCCTAGGCATGTGCAAGGGGCTGAAAGAGACCAACAAGCCTCCTTGCTAAAATGTTTTGCATAGCATTTTAGTAAAGAGGCTTTTTAGTCTCTTTCAGCACCTTACACACTCCTAGGAGTTCTGGTTCACCATGAGCTTGCTGGACAATCTGTTACTCTGTTAAAAAGAGCTGAACCTAGACCAGAATTGTTTTTTGTCTGCACACCTCTAAAGAATCTAGGAAGGTGACTTGGACCTTTAACTAAAGATCCAATAAGCAGGCTACAAATATTAGCAGACAAGTGCTAACTTTTGCATATAATTGCATGCCTTTTAAAGTCTCATAATATATGCACTTTTTTAGCACTTGCCTTGTAGTAGTGTATATCAAATAAAGCTTTAAAAAAAAGCATACATCTACAGAAATTGAGGAGACCAAAATATTTTCCTATTTTATTACTGGACATGCAGTCAGCTGTGTGTTTGAAAATGTCACTGCACACTGTGCTGCCTGCATCTTAACTATGTTCTGCTCTGATAATGTAAAACTTCTACAAATTCCTACCTAAATTCAACTACATTGTCATATTACTCTCTCTTATATATTCTTCCATGACTACTAACTGCCTACTTTACAAGTAACACATCCATGGGATGGGATGGAATGGATGATAAATGACGCAAGTGCTGTATACTGGCAATAAAATAAACACACACAGGAGGTGAGCAGACAATTGTGGCTGTATATGCTGCACCTAATACTTGCTGAAATAGTAATACCGCTTAATATGCCTAAATATGCAATCCAAATGAACAGGCCCGGGATGTCCTGGCACCTTACACTTCACCCTCTATGAACGTACAAACCCCCACCAAATCGCACCGCAAGTGTGCTGGCTGGCCCAGCTGTCACTTCTCCCTTACTTCACTTGCCCATCATAGCTACAAGTGTCCCTTAGTAATAGGTAGCCAGAAGTACCCTCTGTATTAAGTAGCTAGAGGTGCCCCTGACTGAAGGGAGATCTCATCAGAGGAATGCCAAGAGCAGAGTGAGTAACCCCTCATTAACACTCCCATCAGGACTCTGCATATGGAAGAACAGAGGGAGGCACTTGGGGAGGGGACTGAGCCGCCTTTCCATCATCAGGTGCCTGTAGGCACGAGCCTACAGTGCTTTATCATAAATCTGGCCCTGCAAATGAATCTTTGGTTTTATTGGTGTTTTGAATTCAGCAATACGAAAAACACCAGTGTTCAGCATCATCACAGCAAAGAACATTGGAATGGGAAGCATACCTCCTAAGTTTTTTAGTTAATAAAGAGGGACACTTTAAGACACACCCTTTCCACACCAAGCCACACCTCTAATCATGCATATCACAAAGAATTCATAAACAAAATATATAGTTTTATCATTTAAAATACACTGGTCCTTTCTATCATTAATAGTTTTATTTCATAATTACACTTGAAATTAAGAAATATATTAAAGGATGAGAATAAAGTTTAGAGTCGATTTCACACATTTTTCAGGAGAAAAATGCATATATTTACACAGATCTGTACATCAGTCCTAAAAGAGGGACAAATGAGAAAAAAAGAGGGATTTGGTTCCGAAAGAGGGACTGTCCCTCCCAAAAAGGTACAGTTGGGAGCTATGGCGGTCCACTTTATTTAAATTTGTTACTTCCTTCTTCTAGCTTGGAAGCCGAGTTAAATAAAATGCAGCCCATCCCGCTGTTGGGTGCTGAAATGTTGCTGAATGCGGGTGTTTGGATTTTTGAAACACAAACTGCTGAATTTGATCACCAACGCTACAAATGAGATAAGAAAAAAAAACGTTGCTCACTGCTCAGCTTACATCTTTACTGCAGTAAATGTAACGAAGGATCTCTGAATCTGAATAGAAGTGTTTTGTAGTCCTTGTTTTTATGCAGACCTAGCTACTTAGTTAATACTAATAAATCCTGTTTATAAACAGAAGAGCTCAGACCAGGGGTCAGGAACCTTTTTGGCTGAGAGAGCCATAAACACCACATATTTTATAATGTAATTCCGTGACAGCCATACATTATGTTTCAAACTGGGACAGTAGGGCTCACGTCCCTGTTGCCATGGTGATGTGTATACAGTTGATCTGCCAGGCAGCGGCAGTGTCAGACACGTCTTCAGCTTCTCTTGGTTTTCAGCAACATCAACAATTTTCCTGAGAGCCAGAGAGGAGAAATACCAACAGCTTGTACAGTTAGCTAGCTGCCTTGGGGATTGATTCACTTTGTAGGACAAGATCCCTGCACTTTGGCCCAATAGGCTGCCTGTCAAGTGACAGGCAGCCTATTGGCCTAACTAAAGTGTGGAGATTTCGTCCTACAAAGTCACTGGACCTGACAGGGTCAAGAGTGGGACAATTGGAGCAGCCGTTGTTTGTTTTGGGGTAGCGCAAGTAAGTTAGTAGTGAATGCTACGGCAGTAGTGTGCCAACTTTTAAAATGTTACTTGGGCTGCCACAGTAAGCTGCGCTGCTTGGGCAGTGTAGCTTAGTGAATCAACCCCTACTAATTTGTATGTGAGCCAGATGTAGCGATCAAAAGAGCCACATCTGGCTCCCAAGCCATAGGTTCCCTACCCCTTAGACCATCTCTATTTTTATGCAGAGGCAGCAATCAAGTGAAACATCACAGAGTGTTAAAGATTAATCTAGAACGCTTGTTGTAAGATAACATAATCACATTCTTCCAGAACCTCCTCTTAAGCCCCATCTAGACGATATGATTCTTAGTGCGATTCGCTTATGATTCTATTTACGATCCAATTAAATCCAACATGTCTGATCGGGATTCGATTCAATCCAATTCGATTTGCCATTGCAAAACAAGGGCAAATTGAATTGAATCGAATTGAATCCCGATCGGACATGTCGGATTTAATCGGATCGTAAATAGAATCGTAATCGAATCGCACAAAGAATCGTATCGTCTAGATGGAGCTTAAGATATAATTTCTGAACGGTGAGACCACAGTCATTTTTTCAAAGGGAACTTGAAGTGAGAGGGATACGTAGGCTGACATATTTATTTCCTTTTAAACAAAACCAGTTGCCTGGCAGTCCTGCTGATCTTTGGCTGCAGTAGTGCTTGAATCACACACCTTAAACAAGCATGCAGTAAATCTAGACAGACATCTGATCTGCATGCTTATTCAGGGTTTATGGCCAAAAGTATGGCAGAGGATCGGCAGAACAGCCAGGCAATGTGCATTGTTTACAAGGAAATAAATATGGCACCCTTCATATGTCTCTCACTTCAGGTGCACTTTAATTATTTCTTAAAATGTATTTCTATTTTCCTAAGCTCTCAAATATTGCTGTCCTGCTAGAATGTACCTTTAACCCCTTGCCGACCGCTGAACGGGGCGGCAGCCCCAAGACCACTCCACGCCAATTGGCGTGAAGTCCTGGGGCGGGGTTTTGCAGGACTTACATGCGCTCCGCTCCATCATCAGTCTCCCAGTGGTGATCGCCGCTAGGAGACTGTTGGACGGTGAAACCGCTGACTATTTACTCTGTACAGCGCTGTCATCTACGGCAACGCTGTACTGGGGACAGCCGTGTGAAACGGCTGTCCCCCTGGGAGGCAGGGAAGCGATCCGCTGTCATAGGCTAAAGCCTATGACAGCCGATCGCGCTGATTGGCTGGTGAGGAAGGGAGGGAGGGACTGGTACAAAGAGAACAAAAAAAGAGGACATTTATTATAAAAACAAAAAGAAATAAATATTTACAAAAAAAATAAATAAACCTCCAGGGGGACGATCACAGCTTACCAACAGAAAGCTCTGTTGGTGGTCAGAAAAGGGGGAGATCACTTGTGTGCTGAGTTGTGCTGCCCTGCAGCGAGCCTTTAAAGCTGAAGTGGCCTTAATTGTCAAAAATAGCCTGGTCACCAGGGGGGTTTAAGACCGTGGTCCTTAAGTGGTTAAGTGAATGTTTTTATTACTGTATGGATTGCATTCATTAACCTGTATATTGAAGATACCACATTGATAGGTACAAATGATTTAATATCTACAAGTCTGCCGTACAACTACTGTATAGCCTCTACATGTTATATGAGTTTGTGACTCATAGCTCGAAATATCTGCTGGAAATAAAAAAAAATGTGATTGGATTTTCTTCCTGCAGTACAGAGGATGAGAACTTATTTTCCTATTTCCATTAGACCTATGGGATCACAACCATCTGTACATATATCTCAGCATAACAATACCCATGAGGCCCCCTGGCAGTACTAGCAGTCATGTTAGCATTTCATGTTCCAAGGTAGCCACTACTTCTTTACGGGTGTTGTTGTTATTTTTATTCCTATAATTCTTAAAGAAGAGAAAGAAGCACATTGATGTTTATGAGGCTGTAAATACACACACAAACTTTCCAGTCCCGAGGCTGCAGCTATTCTTACAGAGCTGGGTTTTGTACTGAGTAATCACTGGCCTGGGGTTCCTTACTGGATTTATAGCATGTTCAGTTAACTCCTTTAACACTGAACAAGATCATTCTAAATGGGGTAATCTAGCAAGTCTGTGTTTAAGTATCTGCAAATGTTGGTTCTCTATTGCTTTTAGAATTCATCTTTACATACTTCTGTTCATCCTAGGAACCAGTCATGCCTTGATTGCATGACACACCCAAGGAAACCATTCCGATGTATGCATGGAGAAGTAGAGGGTTGGCACTCCATATACTATAGATTAACAGTTTTAACACAGCTTTTTTCACCTTTAAAACTGGAATAATTTTCATATCATGCTCCTCTCATTCATTCGCCAATAACTTTATCATTACTTATCACAGCAAAATAATCTACCTATGTATTGGGGGGGGGGGGGGGGGGTTGGCCACAAATTAGGCTTTTTCTTGTGTGGCACTTTTTTTCTAAGAATTCATGAATTTTGTATGCATTTTAAAAATAAGAACAAAGGAAAAAAAATCATTATTTCTTAGTTTTCAGCCACTATAGTTTTAAAATAAAATGTGCCATAGTAGATAAAACCCACTCATTTTATTTGCCCATTTCTCCCAGTTATTACAACATTTAAATTAAGACTCTAGTGTGGTGATAATATTTTATTTGGAAGTAAAGGTGAATTTTTTTTCTGTTTAGTGGTTTTTATACTATATCAATAATTACAAGCATTTATTTGCAAAATAACAGTAATATCCCCCTCATGACATACAGTGCATTTAAAAAAAAAGTTCCTAAGATAACTATGTTTTATGTTTATGTTTTTTTTAATGTCTTTTTTTTTACAAGTGTTTTATTTTGGTAACTATGGGGTAGGGGATGAAATGGGTTAAAAACGAATAAAAAAAAACATGTGTAGAAGCTTTCCAGAGGTGCCAATAAAAAAACATGTATTTGTATGTAGAATACTGTATGTGGGCGTATTTTTGCTTTTTGGCCACAAAATGTTGCCATACTTAATTCCTGTGTACTGTGAACAACAGTACACAGGAAGTATTATGTGTCTAACTTTCACTTTGTGAATGAATACCGCTGATGCTGGAGTTCATTCATTACAGGCACTGATAATGACTTTGGGAACAGCTGTTCCCATTCACCGATCACAGAAGGGCGGAATTGTGATGGAAACCAATGAGAGCAGTGTGGCGATCGTGAGCGGTGAGATAAACAACAAATACGCATATCTATGCCCCTGGTGGGCAAGTGAAGTTTTAAGCAGTAGATAGGCGTACCAGTGGTGGGGAAGGGGTTAATCAATGCTGCAAGAATCCATTACAATGTTTTGAGGCAGTCTTGAGACTCTTTATCAAGTAAATGAGTGCAGAAATATATCGTCAAAAATAGTGTGCCATTTGCAAGTATGCACTTCAGCAATAACAGCAATAATACTATGGCGCACCCCTTTTGACTATATATTTCTGCACTGTTGTATCCTTGATGAAGAGGCCCGAGGTTGCCTCAAAACATTCTAATGGATTCTAGCAGCAATAACTAAAATCTGTTAATCAGTATATGGAGTGTCGACCCTCTACTTTTCCTCTATTGCTGGTGTGAGCTCCCACACTATACTGGGCAACATCCTATAGTGGTCTGCATTATTTCATCCTACACACATGGATATATGCATGTATTGGCCTGAACAGGGCCAGCCCGCACATGAGGCGGGGTGAAACATTTGCCTCAGGCGGCAAATCTGGGGGGCGGCACCCGCCTGTCCATAGACGCTGCCGCTGGGGGCCGCCCGCCGACCTGGAGAGGTAGCGGGCAGAAAGGGGGTATTGGACCCTCGCCTGGGTCCCCAGATCTGCGCTCCTCCTCCAGCGTTACGTACAAGCCTGCATATGATGAAGAGGCAACGGGCGGGGGAATCACTCACCTCTTCCGCGTTCCATCGCGTGCTCCACTGACGTCACTTTCGGCAACGCCGGCCACTGTATTGTAAGTGGACGGCCTTGCAGGATGTGACGTCAGTGGAGCGCACGATGGAACGCGGAAGAGGTGAGTGATTCCCCCGCCCGTTGCCTCTTCAAATCTTCATCATATGCAGGCTCGTACGTAACGATGGAGGAGGAGCACAGATCGGGGGACCCAGGCGAGGGAGGGGGGGGTCCGACCCCCCTTCCCGCCGCTAGGCCCAATACCCCCTTTCTGCCCGCTACCCCTCCAGCTCGGTGCCCCCCCCCCCCCCCCACACACACACGGCTGGGGGGGGATTTTTTCTAATTTTGCCTCAGGCGGCAAAAAGTCTAGGGCCGGCCCTGGGCCTGAAGGCAAAGGGTCACAATGCTGCCAGGTGGCTCCTTCTCTTCAATTTTAAAGCAATATATACTGCAGAAGATCATTGGCCAAGCTGGTTGTGGGTATACAGGGTTCCTACAAAGATGTTTACGCTATCCAGCAGAATGGATCACTGCACAAAGAGCAATATTACCCATTCTGATGGTACTTACCCACCTACCAAAACCATTCTCGCTCACATGCTGCCCAGTCATCCCTATTACCCTCTCCAATGCTACTTGGCTGTAGCAGAGCAGTGTGTCTGTACAAGCCCATTCCCCAAAATTTCAGTCGAATGATCAAACTAAAATCACTAGGGGTGACACAATGTGTACAAGACTTTATTCTCTACTCAAACCCCCAATTTAGCAATGCGACTATTGGTCAGTAATAGTTTTATGCTGGTCCCCAGTTTGGTTTACCACACAGACATTTGTGCCTACTGCTTAGCAAATATCAAAAATAACTATTTTACTGGCAGCTATTTCCACTCATTCCCATTAAACAGGCTGTCACAGGCTCTAGTAGTCCTCCAATGCCTTCTTGTTCCAAAGCATGATGAAAGAATGAAAGATGTCACTTTTCCTCATGCAGATATTAAAATGTGATTTTATTGGTACTTCAGCTTAATGTAGGATTATTATTGATCTCACCATGAAGTCTCTTGGCTTACCACTTGAACTTGTACTTCAGGTATTATTACGATTAACACAATAACACACATTCTTATACAAAACGTTTCAAATGAGACTGCAGACTGAACATCAAATTAGTATTCCTCAGAGTCATTTTCACAAGTGAATAGCTAATAAGTATTTACAGTAACTTCACGCTTATGCTCATTTCAACCTATTCTCAAAGGGTTAATTGACCTACCTTCAAGTAAAGAACTAATGTTACAGATAACACAGAAAGCTCATGGGGAACCAGAACTCCTAGGACTATGTGAGGGGCTAAAAAGGTGTACCCAAGGCAACATGTGACATGATTAGAGATGGCCCGAACGGTACGACCGCAAACTTATTTGCGCAAACTTCGGTGGTACACGTTCGTGGTGCACCGCCAACTTTATGGCGAATTCGACCTTCCCCTATACTACATCATTAGGCTCAACTTTGACCCTCCACATCACAGTCAGCAGACACATGGTAGCCAGTCAGGCTACACTCCCTCTTGGAGCCCCCCCTTATATAAGGCAGCTGTGTCGGCCATTTTACTCACTCGGTGTTGCTGCAGTAATTAGAGAAGGGAGAGCTTGCTGCACAGACATTAGGGAAAGCTTAGTTAGGCTAAAGTTAGGCTTGTTAGCTTGCTCTTGCTGATAATTATTGCTAAAAAGCACCCCACAACAGCTCTTTTAAAAGCTAATGTTGTTCTTGTGATCTGTTTTCTTTTCTTTGTGTGTGGCCCACTGACACTTGCATATACAGCCCTGTCTGTCAGTCAGACGCAGCTGGGCCTTGCTAATTCCTATACTGCAAGTTCCAGCACATTCAGTGACTACCTTTTCACTGCACGTGTGTGACAGCTGCTCATTTGTAATACTACTCATTGGCTCACTGCATACCTGTTCAGTGCGTGACAGCAGCATGCAGTGTTATATTATATAGCAGTCACTGCATACCTGTTCACGGTACCTGTGTTTGTAACAGCTGCTCATTTGTAATACAACTCACTGGTTCACTGCATACCTGTTCAGTGTGTGACAGCAGCACACAGTGTTATATTATATAGCAGTCACTGCTTATCTGTTCATGTTTACTGCACCTGTGTGACAGCTGCACACAGTGTTATATATACCAGTCACTGCACCTGTTCACGGTACCTGTGTGTGTGACAGCTGCACATTGTATTGATACCAGTCACTGAATACCTTTCACTGCATCTGTGACTGCACATTGTAGTCAGTGTATACCTTTCACTTGAATGGATGGCAGACTTGCCCTTCATAACAGATTCTCGTTAAAGGCAAGTGGTGTCATCTCTGGCACACAGCGTTGGATGAAGGGTCCATCTGACCAAAAATGCCTGGTCTGCAAAGCACGGTCAGGGCAGGTACATTACTTATACAGCACATTGTGTCCTTCCTTGGATGTGTGGTGGTAGCCGTTTCTCAGGCTCCCACTCCAGACCAGTATCGAACCCCGACTCCCACGCCGTACGCTTTCTTTAACAATGGTAGAGAAAGAACCATCGACAGTCTGAGCAGTGATGAACTACTGGGTGCGCAGGCTTGACCTGTGGCCAGAGCTGTCACTATTTGCCGTCCAACTTCTGGCTTGCCCTGCCTCAAGCGTCCTAGAAAAGACCTTCAGTGCAGAGAGAAGTCGCCTAGGTCAAAAAAGTGTTCAGTAGTACCTCACCTTTATTAAAATGAATGAGGCATGGATCCCGGAGGGCTACTGCCTGCCGGAAGACTAAGGCCCCGTTCACACTTCACGCGTTTCCAGTCGCGTTTTGGAAACGCGTGCAGGTGGCCGACACGCACGACATCAGACATTGCATAGAGTGCAATGTCTGATGTTCACACTGCATGCGTTCCGGACCTGTGCGGTCCGGGAACGCATGCTGCACGCATTTTTTGTAAAAACGCGTGGCTGTCCCATTCACTTTTCAGTGATGGGATCAGCCACGCAACGCACACAAACGCGGATGGCGTGCGTTCGTACGTGTTGCGTTCCGCGCGCGTGCCCGTCCTCGTTTGTGATGTGAACGGGGCCTTAGTCAGTCCCGACTCCCCACACACACAGCATTTCTGCCTGCACGCTGTGTGACTGCCTACCCAAAGACTAAGTCAGTCCCCACACAGCATCTCTGACTGCAGACCGCTTGACTGCCTTCTCCGCCACCACCAACAGGGTCCAGGACTCCAGGTGGATTCCTGAACAAAAAGAATAATAATTTTTCCTTCCGGTATACGTACCCCCCAGCATTCCCACCGCGGCGCAGCCGCCCAATCGGCTCCAGGCTTTGCGATGGCGGCGACCGGGTTTGCGAATGGCGTCATGATGTCATCTCCGATCGTCACCGTAGCAACGCTGGAAGCTGATCAGAAAACTGCGCTTTTCGTGGGATCATGGTGAGGTACGTATAGCCGGCGGCTATCGGCGGGCATGGGGGGGGGGGACCGGAGCAACTTTGGGCAAACGCTTAGCTAGCGAAATCCTAGCTAAAGCGTTAACAAAAATTTTTTGGGACAAAAAACCTCCTGGCGGACGCAGCATCAGAAACTGCGTACCGCCAAGGGGGTTAATAGGCTGCCATTGAGCAGAGGCAATAAAACATTCAAACTACTTTATAAATGTTTAAATATAAAATAAAACCATGGGATATCTACAAAAATTATCATTTTTTAAGTCAATTACCTATCTCATTCGTTTATTTTCACCTCGGGTTCACTTTAAACAAGAAGGTATTTGTGATTATTGGGGTTGGAGTGAACATATGAGGTCTCCCACAATGCTTAAAATGCAAATCATCCCTTTGTTGTCCTTCGGCTAATCCCTTTGTTGTCCCTGCAATGATGTATAAGAACTAATAGGAGTATTATTTCTTTGTAACAGTTATTTCAGACAGCATAATGGAGAGAAAAAGGGGTTGATTCACTAAAGCCCCAGACAGCTCACAGCTATTTTATCGTTTTTTATACAAGTAACAATGAATTGCTCCCATGATGGTATATAAATACATAAAATAAAAAAACTAAAATAGAAACTGTAAATTAATAGCTATAAGAGAGAATTAACAGTGAGGGCATACTGCAGTTGTAGTAATTGTGACTTTAAAATGAAGATAGCATCGCATTTACAAACTGTCTATTTTAATTAATCTATAATATCTAACGATATAACATTTATCTGAATAATACTTCAGTTTAATCGTGTTAGTAACCATCAACTTACATTTATTTTATTCACTTTTATACCGCTGATACTGTTTCTACAGCACTTTACAGAGAATATCGGACAAGTCAGAACACTTGTATATTATAGCTATCAACGGGTAGTATTTTCACAGACAGAGCTATGAAAACATAACTAGGCAGTAAAGACTTGAAAACTAAGTGAGGTGGGTTTAAAATGTTCAGACTGCGATTTAAAAGGGAATTTATTGTGCTGTTTTTTATTTCTGAGCTTTTTTATGATGTCTTGTACGTTTTAGTAGTCAAAAATCGTTTTTTGCTTTTTTGTCAACACAAAACATATTATTATGTGTTAAATATAAAATTAAATATGGGAAAACGCTTGCAGGTCAGCTCCGCCTGCTGGATTGGCTGGCAAGTTTTTAAGTAAAAAAAAGTTCTTGCACCAAGTTGCTTCAGCTATATACATCTGCTCTGAAGCAGTTCTTGCACCAAGTTGCTTCAGTTATATACATCTGCTCTGAAGCAGTTCTTGCACCAAGTTGCTTCGGCTATATACATCTGCTCTGAAGCAGTTCTTGCACCAAGTTGCTTCAGTTATATACATCTGCTCTGAAGCAGTTCTTGCACCAAGTTGCTTCAGCTATATACATCTGCTCTGAAGCAGGGCGAAGTTCCTCACTTAATGAGAATGAGAAGCACTGATCACTTTAGTTTTAAAATGAGATAGAAACCCGCAACTTTAAACTTTGCAACTCCCACCACCTGATTTCCCTGCTCCAGGAAGATACCAAAATCCTAGCAAAAAGTCTCACCCTCAGACTTAAATCAGGTAGTTACTCATTTGATCCACACTGACCAAACAGGATTTATCACTGGTAGATCCACCACTTGAAATCTTAGATGTTTTAACTATAGGGCCCTTCAGGGCCCTTTCATAATGGTGCATTGCACTGGCCTGGCTTCACGGCAGGCCAATACTAAGTCAATGAAAGGCTATGGGGCCTTTCATGCCAACACAGTGCGATGCAACAGAAGTGACACTTTCGCTGCATCCCTGATGCAAGCACATACCTACCTTTCTGTTGATTCATGGGCGACGTGCGGTGGACTGGAAGTTATGTAAGTCTATGGTGATGCGTACACTTAAAAAATTTAACGTTAGCATTGCAGGGCGTGCATGCGCGGAAGCGTATTTTAGTAATACACTTCCAAGCAATTCCTTTCTTCGGACACAGGAAGTGTGCAATAGGGAGCCTCACTTCCTGCGTGGCCTGCTGCCAGACGGGAAGGATGTTTTTGGCAGTGCGATGCAGTGCGACCCTGGCACTGTACTAAAATGCCAGTAAGCAGTGTGAAACCGGCCTCAGGCTGAGCACGACAATATTGGGACCAGGGTGGTAGTTTCCCTAGATACTGAAAAGGCATTTGATACAGTGGAGTGGGACTATTTGCTGGCAGTCCTTGGGGGAATTGGGAGGAGAACGCCAGCGCATACCACTAAGGCTGCATCTAAAATGACCACCAGCTCAGTGTGCAGCACCTAAATAGATTTTCTGCACACTTTGCATTCAATTCAGATGCAAATCATATGCAAATCTGCTACTACTTATTATGCAAACAGGAAACTCAGGAGGAGGGGCTGGGAGCAGCTAGCCTGACAGTTACATAGTTACAAAGTTAAGAAAAAGGTGGGGGGAAAGGCTGCGCGTCCCTAAACATATGTTGCAATTGAATGGTTAATCGCACAGGCATACACCGCCTCTGTTAGACTGAAAAATGCATGCCCTGCATCCAAGACAAGTGCTAACATTTATTAAACTAGGAGGAACTGTAGCTTCCAATATGGTTTGCATGCAAAGTATATTATACTAGACACTTGCGCCACGGTGAGGCAAACCTCCGGGCGAGTGACCTAACCTAAATTTAAAACCTTGGTAGCAGCTAAGCAAAAGAAATGTGTAACTTACATTTGGTTGAAGTATAATACTTTGCATGCAAACCATATTGGAAGCTAAAGTTCCTCCTAGTTTAATAAATGTTAGCACTTGTCTTGGATGCAGGGCATGCATTTTTCAGTCTAACAGAGGTGGTGTATGCCTGTGCGATTAACCCTTCAATTGCAACATATGTTTAGGGACGCGCAGCCTTTCCCCCCACCTTTTTCTTAACTTTGTAACTATGTAACTGTCAGGTTCGCTGCTCCCAGCCCCTCCTCCTGAGTTTCCTGTTTGCATAATAAGTAGTAGCAGATTTGCATATGATTTGCATCTGAATTGAATGCAAAGTGTGCAGAAAATCTATTTAGGTGCTGCACACTGAGCTGGTGGTCATTTCAGATGCAGCCTTAGTGGTATGCGCTGGCGTTCTCCTCGCTGTTCAACCAAATGTAAGTTACACATTTTTTTTGCTTAGCTGCTCCCAAGGTTTTAAATTTAGGTTAGGTCACTTGCCCGGAGGTTTGCCTCACCGTGGCGCAAGTGTCTAGTATAATATACTTTGCATGCAAACCATATTGGAAGCTAAAGTTCCTCCTAGTTTAATAAATGTTAGCACTTGTCTTGGATGCAGGGCATGCATTTTTCAGTCTAACAGAGGCGGTGTATGCCTGTGCGATTAACCATTCAATTGCAACATATGTCTTGGGGGAATTGGGTTTGCTAACAACCTTACTGGCTGGGTACAGTTACTCTATAATGATCCTACTGTATGGATCCTGGTGGATGGCTGGACATCCAACTATTTCTCGCTGGCCAGGGAAACAAGGCAGGGTTGTCCTCTTTCGCAGCTTCTGTTCGCCTTGGCCATTAAACCTTTGGTTTGTTGGCTGCAAGACGGATCCAGGGATATGTAGTTTCAAACTACATTTGAACAACTTGTCAAGGACCATGCCCTCTCCCGTTCTATGTACTTCCCTTATTTGAAATTAACCCACACTCTTAAATCTCAGTATCCATTCAATACTTCCACCGCAGGTTTCGGCGTCTGATGTCCTGAATATGCTTACAGGTCCCTCTGCTAAAACACTTATCTCTATGTTATATTCTTCCATCACGCTGCCTGGTGCCACTCAGAGAGCATTTCTCAAAAAACTCACGTGGGAAGGAGACATTGGCCCATTGGATGACAAGGACTAGGAGAGTGCATTGTCGGCTGTGGTGCAGGTCTCTCCGCATCTCCCTGACAGTCTACGTGCTATTAGGGATGTTGTGATCATGATTACCTTGTGATCGTGAACCATTCTTTGCGATCACCAGGTCATAATCAGCATTAGTGATCGGCTCTTGATCACGAATGCCGATCACAAATGCACTTGTGATTGCACTCGTTACCTGACTCGTGATCACTAGTCGGTATTTGCGATTATTAACCCGCTGACTTTAGCACGTAATAGCAAAGCCCCCTTACATGCCAGAAACACCAAATTTGCCAGATACGTGAAGAAGAACAGTGGGAACAAGAGGAAAAAAGACCTTATAGTTTTGGAGAAAACAGATTTTAAAGTTTCAAAGGAAAAAAGTATACATTGAAATGCGGTAAATGACAGTTAATATATTTACTGCATTAAAATGTATAATTTTTTTTCCTTTGAAACTTTAAAATCGATTTCAATCTTGAGGTGTCCATCATAGGTTTCGCAAGATATGGTCGGAATGGAAAAACTCTTCCCACTCTAAGTCGTAATTTGTTCATTTACTGTGTCGTCAATACACTTGACGCGTTAAGCAAACAAAAAAAAAAGTCTTTGCTTTACTAATGTGAAGTAAAAAAAGATGCTTGTGATCAATGGGGCTTGATAATCAATTAAGAGATGTTTTGATCTCTGTCATGATTGCGGTGGGGGTGTAGGAGCACCCTGTAGAAAAAGGCACAGGAGACAAAAAGGCGGGAGCCCAGTAGTGCAGTATGTCAATGTTAAGTGTGAAAAATGGTAAGAAGAAGAATGCTACTCACAAAGGAGGGTTGCAAGGAGCAACCAACCACAGGAAGCAGGTGGAGACCATAAACCCGACTCCACTCGGGGTGGTCCTGGAAGGACCCGGAGGTGGTCGCTCTCTTGAAAACAATGAAGACAGATGTCCACCGTGGTGGCAGCCACGGGTATACTGTCACCACCCCTCAGACAGGTTATGTACGGGGGTGTACTATGCACAAATAGGGGAGAAGAAGCACCCTGGTTGTATAAAAGCTTCTAAAAACTGTTTAAAAATGAAAAGGGAAACAAGGTGTCTTACCTCAATGACGAAATCTTTGTAAACTACAAAAGATTTTTATTTAGCACAGGCAATGCGTTTTGCGGCTCTGAGCCCACTTCCTCAGGCCAATAACAGGCCAATAACAGTGCCAAATTATCAAAATCAGTCAGCATAGAGAGCACCATGCTGACTGATTTTGATCAATTAGCACTGGTATTGGCCTGAGGAAGCAGGCTCAGACCCACGAAACGTGTTGCCTGTGCTAAATAAAAATTTACAAAGATTTTGTCATTGAGGTAAGACACCTCTTTACCCTTTTAGTTTTTAAAGAGAATCTGTACTCTAATATTCTTACAATAAAAAGCATACCATTCTATTCATTATTTTCTCCTGTGCCCCTCTGTGCTGTTTCTGCCACTCTCTGCTGCAATCCTGGCTTGTAATTAACAGTTTTAGGCAGTGTTTACAAACAAACTAACCAGCTTCTAATAGGCTCAGCTAAGCATAGTGTGTGAGTCACTCAGAGTATGCAGGGGGCCTGCAGAGGGTGTGTATCACTTCTACCAATCACAAGCAGCCCTGCACATTCCACACAATCAAGCTTTAGCCCGACAAACAGGACAGAGGAAAGATACATTGATTTATTACAGAGACAGTGCAGTTAGGAAAGACTGCAGTAAGCCAGAGCAGATTAGAACAGGCATAGGAACTTATAGGATAGAAGAACTAAGGCTGAAAAATTTTTTACAGAGTCTCTTTAAACAGTTTTTGTAACGATCGGTGTCAGCACGCAGAGAGAATCTGATTATTGGTGATCTGCAGTATCACCAAGAATGCAGATATATACCTGATTATGGATGATCTGCAGAATCACCAATAATACAGATATAGTTCTAACCTCTGGACACCTATATATACTCGTGAGTGTTTGGTGTAACAGTATGACTTTGAGTAACGCACCTGATGAGCAGGTGAACTTAGGCAGTACAGGAAGTACTGCTATAGAGAGTACAGAAACCTTCCAGCAGCCTGAGACTCTCCAAGGGGTGGAGTCAGGCTGAAGGTAGGAAGGACCAGAGAGTGAGTGACACCTGGAGGTGGATGTCACTGACAGATCTGGAGACTATCTCTTAAGTGGAGAGAGATAGCTCTCGAGGTCGGGCAAGCCAGGTCGGCAACACACGGACAGACAAAGTACAAAAGACAGAAGGCTGATTCGGTATCCAGGGCAGGCAGGGTTTGGCAACGGTATATCAGATATGCATGGTACCGAATCAGAAAGCAGAGGGATAGTCAAGAAAGCAACAGGTCATAACAAATATCAAACAATGCCTAGTCTTGGGTGTGAGGTCCGTGGTCTCTACACCCTGGAACTAGTCTGATGTGTAACAGAATAATAACACACGTTCCCTAGTCTTGGGTGTGAGGTCTGTGGTCTCTACACCCTGTAACTAGTCTGAAGTATAACAGAATAATAACACAAGTTCCCTAGTCTTGGGTGTGAGGTTCGTGGTCTCTACACCCTGGAACTAGTCTGAAGTATAACAGAATAATAACACAAGTTCCCTAGTCTTGGGTGTGAGGTCCGTGGTCTCTACACCCTGGAACTAGTCTGATGAATAACAGAATAATAACACAAGTGATCTGGCTCAGTGTGAATTCCCAGGTCCTCCTGGTTCAAACACACTGTTGGATCTGACTAAGGTCTGAGTGCTTCCACGTAGTGTTCGCAATGGCAGACAACCAGCAACTAACAAGCAAGGTGTATATAGTTGCAGGACTCTGCCGCCCCGCCCGAGCCACTCAGCCAATCAGGAGTCCAGCAGGAATCAGCTGATCGTCCTGATCAGCTGATACATCTCCTGCTGGTATAAAGGTCCTGACTTCTGGCGCGCGCGCGCATAGCTCTCCATCCAGGTGCACTAGAGATCCCAGCCGACCCGGACATGTGTTGCTGCGCGGACAAACCGCCGCGCTGGACGCGGAATCAGCCGCCTTGCTGTCAGTACACGCGGCGGCTTTTCCGCGTTCTCCCACAGTACCAGACGCACGCTGCTGCGTGCAAACCGCCGCGCTGGACACAGAATCAGCCGCCTTGCTGTCAGTACACGCTACGGCTTTTCCGCGTTCTCCCACAGTACCAGACGCACGCTGCTGCGTGCAAACCGCCGCGCTGGACACAGAATCAGCCGCCTTGCTGTCAGTACACGCAGCGGCTTTTCCGCGTTTCCTTACAGTTTTAGAAGCTTTTATACAACCAGGGCGCCTCTTCTCCCCTATTTATGATCTCTTTCATGTTAGAATCTTATTTATCATAGTAGTAAACCAAAGCTCACTTTTGCTAATAAAACTTGCAGTCAAACTAATAATTGGAGCTTCACACAAACATCACATTTTTATTTGTAGCGCAGTTTGCCATTTTTTTTTTTAATCAAATTTGTTTTAGTACCTAATACAAAAAAAATAAAAATAAAATAAAATAAATTGCTATGTATAACTGTCAAGGTTAGTACATAAGAGTAATGCAGCCTTAGCCATACCGTAAGGCTGTGAGTTTTTTGTAATCATCCATGTCACACAGCTATCATAGCCTTGTTGGAGGCAGCATGGTGCCTGTTTTATATGCAGAGCTGCCATGGTACAGGGCACTCCACTTTCCGATAGAAGTGTTTTTCGGTGCTTGGCTCCCACTTCTCCAGCTCCCGCCAGTTCACTGATTGCAGCTCCGATGCCAATAGACAACACTGTGAGTTTTTCTTCCGTATAGAATAAGCTTCATTTTTATCCAGCTACACAATGAAAATGCATTCTTAGCAATTTATTTTAAAATGTTTTAATAAATCTGTAGTGCATTACAATTCTAGGTTAAAATGATTAACAAGTCTGTAAACTTTTCTGAAGCCATTCAGACACAGCTCCTCCTTGCTTATGAGACATGTTTTTACAGTTTTGGAATGTGTTTGCTTGACTTTACATTTCTCTTTATTATTTTTTTAAGAGAAGTCAAATAAGTCAAATAACTTTGGTGTTTTTGTTTAATTAGGAAAAATATGGTTTTTTTGGGTAACATTTAGGCATTTAGGCAACATTGACCTTGTTTTCACTCAGTTTCCGTGGCTGGTCCAATGATGGGTGACAGCTTTCACACTAATGTTTGTGCTAGACAGCCTATCAGCATTGCGTCTTGAGAATGCTGCACACTAAATCTTTAATTTTTTTGACTTTTTGGGGGGTAATATGGTAATTTCTCCAAAGTAAGGACATATATTATAAATCTCCAAAGGGGAATATGGTATATACGCAAATCATTTCTCCTAACACTCTAATTTAATGTAAATGATATGCAGCTTGAACTTGGACCAATGAGAATTGAAGGAAGTTGTTCTTATTAGTCCAATTTCAAGGTGCATATCATTTACATGAAGATGAGATTGTAAGGAGAAAATCATTTGCATCTCATTGATCATCTCTACTGGTCCCATTTGATAAAATCACATTTGCAATAAAATGATCAATTTAATTATATATCATTGTATCACATGTAACTCTCCTATGATAAATAGTATTTTTATTGATCTTTACTCTTCCAAACATCAGTTAAAACAGGCAGAGAACTGGCATTGTTTAATAAAATAACCGCTTTGCTGTGATCATATATGCTATTGTCATTCATAATATAACTTTGACTCTGAATTAAACATGAAATTGACTTAAAAACTATTTTGTATATGATCGGTATGAAGTATTTGCACATAAACACTTTTTTTTTTTTTTTTGTAAAATTTGTTTTTATTAAGGCTTTTCAAAAAGTACAATGTACAATTGTTCAAAGTACAAAAGAACAACAATCAAGAAAAGTGTGCAGGAGGTTCATGAAGCTCTCATACATCATGTGTACAATAGGCTGGATAGTACTGAATATGCGATGATAGATATGAACATTGATGAGTGAAAATGCCGAAATGCCGATATTCTTTTCGCATAAATTTTTGCCAAAATAATGATAAATTCTACTTTTGAGCAAAAAGCCCATAACAAATAACTTGTAATAAGTTTGTGATTTTCTATATTTTTCACATTTTAGCAGTAAAAATAACGTGTTTTTGCATTTTCGCTAATTTTCGCCATATTGCGAAAATACAATATATTTTCGTGGACATTTTCTCGAAATCAAAAATGCCATTTTTCTTTGCAAAAATTACTTTGGCAGAAATTCGCAGCAGCACTGGATATGAAGTTAGGTCAGAGGACAAGTTGAAATACATTCATGACTGAATAACCACTTTGTCAAAAATCATCAATGACAAGCTATACTCTGTTGTGTCATGGGTGGTATGTTGAGAACCATCATGTCATCTCATCCCCTCATATGGAGGTAAGGCCAGCTTTACAAATCTAAGCTGTCACAGGTATAAGCACATTTTTTGTTTTATATTTATTCTCCTAAACCTAACCACCCACATCTACTTATGCCTAACCCTAAAGCCCCTCTGATTCCCAACCATAAATTCCCCCTCCAATACATAACACTAACTCCCCCCCCCCCCTTCAATGTTTAATGCTAAACCCTGCATTCACACCCACTATTTATAGCCACACTTTGCATAGTGGGCAGCCCTAGTGTCCGCTATTTTATCAAATTATCAGTAATAGCCACTAATCTCAGCTATTGATATTGCCACCCATGGCAGTGCCTGAGTAAAATATTTCCCAAATGAACTGCTGTCATGGCTCATACCAAATGCCAAAACGCAAAGATGTAAGGCCAGCAGAATAGTGAATGGGGTCCCCCTGAGAAACACACTGGCCCTGGGAAAAGGTCAGACTTGCTATAAATTGTAAACAGGCCCTCCACTGTTCACTCTTGCCCAAAGATTCCATAGACAAGAGACAGAATTAAAACTAAAGTTAAAGAGCGCTTGGACTGATATGACAATTGAGATAAACATGGGTACATACAGTACCAGTTTTACTTATAACATCCCTTTCTATTTTTTGTATTGCAAGTGCTAAAACAAACAAACAAACTATGAAACGAAACACCTTGCTTGTGCAGTCCCTGATTACTAGAGAGAGCTCAATATTTTTTTTGTTAGATGCTAAATGAACCCCCTTAAGGTGCCCATTAACGGTACAATTTTTTCACCAAATGCGATCTTTGGATGCGATTTATACGATCAAATTGTATAGAAAATTTGCCGTTTATGAAGGCAATCGATAACGATTCTTTGCTTGATTGCTAAATAGGATAAAATCGACCCGAAAGTTGGATTTTATGATCGAATTTAAAGAAAGAATCGCTAAGTAAATGTGAACAATCAATATTTGCCTACCAATTAGTTACGATCATTCAAATGGCATCGAAAGATCGCATTTAGTGAAAAATTGTACCATTAATGGGCACCTTTACAATGATGGTATTGCTATTAGATACCAGGAGATTAATTTAAACTATTGCTATCAGCCATACAATTGCCATACAAGTCTTGATAGTTTATTTTCAGTTCAGATTTGCTTTAATTCAATACATATGTAGAACAGACTGAAAGTTTAACCCTTAAGGGCCTGTTCAGACTATATGCGTTCCTAGCCGTTTTCAGGGAACGCGTACTGGTACCAAAAACGCATAGAAACGGCTCCTAATGCTTTTGAATGGGCTAGTTCACATGTATGCGTATGAGACGCATACGTTTCTCATTCGCATTGCTGCACGCAGTTCTGTGCGATACGCATAGAAACGGACGCAATGAAAGTCTATGGGCGCGTATCAAAAACGCGTACTATTGCGTTTTTACCGTCCGTTTTCCTCTGCGGTTCCCATAATTCTTTTTTTTCCCCTGGGTCACGTGTTTGTGCAAAACGCAATAGAAAACGCATTCAAACGCAAGAAAAACGCATGCGTTTTTCAACTTGCGTTTCTTTGAATTTATATGCGTTCTACAAACGCAGCAAGTATGAACAGGCCCTAAAGGTACACTTAAGTCAAACAAAAAAAATGAGTTTTACTCACCTAGGGCTTCCAATAGCCCCCTGCAGCTGTCCGGTACCCTCGCCGTCTCCCTCCGATCCTCCTGGCCCCGCCGGCAGCCACTTCCTATTTCGGTGACAGGAGCTGACAGGCTGGGGACGCAAGTGATTCTTCGCGTTTCCAGACACATTAGCACCCTCTATGCTGCTATATGGTATATGATATATGCTATAGTAGCATAGATGGCGCTATTGTGGCCAGGAATGCGAAGAATCACTCGCATCCCCAGCCTGTCAGCTCCTGTCACCGAAACAGGAAGTGGCTGCCGGCGGGGCCAGGAGGATCGGAGGGAGACGGCGAGGGTACCCGACAGCTTCAGGGGGCTATTGGAAGCCCCAGGTGAGTAAAACTCATTTTTCTTGTTTGACTTAAGTGTCCCTTTAAAAAAAAGGTATAAAAAGAGGGTAAAAGAGAGAAATGACTCGAAAGTAGAATAGAGAGGAGTGCTTATAAAGTACAGTACAGCACAAACAAATCTGAAAACAAAAGGAAATGCAGTATGAAAAGATCAAGGAATTAAAACACAGTATTACAAAGCTAAAGCAACCATAGGAAACAAAATGACACAAAATGAATGTGATAACTATGTAATAATGGTGTTACAGTGACAGCACTCCATAAAAGTGAGCTTGAGAAAGCTGAAAAAAAGTTATAGAAAACCAGTAAAACCGAATGGCATACAAAAGGGCGTGAGATGCAAAACAGACACTGGAAAAAAATTAGAGAGGAAAGAGAGGAATAGAGATGCGTGGAGAACACATTACTTGTGATTTATTGGCTGAATCTGTAAGCAGAAGTATCCAGTAAGTTGCTCATACATCACAACAGACAGCATTACCACTGCTTAACAAACAGGCCTTGCATCCCATGACATTGTCAGGAGGCTGAGAACAGAGTTGTCTGAGGTTAAGGCTCAGCATCAGTTGCCCCAGTGAGGATTTCAATCATATTCATTTACAAAATACAGGAAAGGGGCTCACTGCAAACCGTGTATTTAATGCAGAATGTCTTCATAACTGAACTAAGGCAATGTTCACAGTGGTGTGTTGCAGGCGTACATTTTAAAACGCTGCACGCTAATTTGGGTGCAAGCATATCGAAAAAGAAAACGGTTAAGGGAGCATTTTATAGCAGTAATAGAATGTGGGTAAATTTACCAATATTCTACAACCTGATTGATATAGTGCAATATCGGCAATATTTGCCAATATTTCACTATGACCTATCCTCTCTCTATTCTCATAAAACCCTCCACCCGGGCAACCAATAACCCTCCGCCTGGCAACTAATAGCCTTCATCCCAGGCAACTAATAACCCCCCCCCTCCTAACCTTAAACACCACGCCCTCCCCCACGACTGTGTTGTGTTCCTGCTGTCACAGGGAATGCAACGGCCATCACGGACGCAGCCTTAGGGCTTACCCAAACTGAAGTTAGATTTTATCCTTCACTGCAGTTAACCCATTTTTTTTATTACAATAAAACAGAAAATAGATCTTTTTGGCTGTAAAGAGTTTTTTTTACTTAATTTCTATTCAGCCAAACCGCAGCAGAGAGCACAAAATTTAATTCCGATCTAATTGTTATTATTTACTATTTATATACAGCCGACATCTTCCACAGTGCTGCACATAGTTTATATTGTCTAGTCACTTAACTGTCTATCAGAGTCTAATCCCTGCCATAGCCTGTATATGTATGTTTCGTAGTCTAGAGCCAATTTAGGGGGAAGGCAATTAACTTATCTGTAGATTTTTGGGATGTGGGAGGAAACTGGAATACCCGGAGGAAACTCACGCAGACACGGGGGGAACATACAAACTCTGTGCAGATGATGCCGTGGCTGGAATTTTGAACCAGGGCCCTGGCGCTGCAAGGCGAGAGTACTAACCAATATACCACTGAGCTTGTCTAATTTAAACAATAATATAAAACATGCATAAAGTCAATTCTAACAAGTCTGTTATTAATCAGACAGACTAATCTACTATCCCACCGTTCTGTCTCCATAACACCCCTATGCAAATCCCTTCACTGGCTTCCAATTCGCTTCAGAATCAGCTTCAAGATCCTATGTTTGGCCTACATATCAATACACAAGTTTCGCCCGACCTACATCTCTGACCTGGTCAGCAGATACACACCTGGCCCCCTATTTTGCTCCTCCAACAACCTCCTCCTAACCACCCCACACATCTCGCACTACCATGCACAACTGCAGGACTTCACTAGAGCTGCCCCCTTCCTGTGGAACTCTCTCCCACTGCCTCTCAGGCTTGCTTCCTCCTTCAACACCTTCAAACAAGCCCTTAAAACTCACCTCTTCAAGGAGGCCTACTACACCTCTTGATGTAGCCCCCTTCCTTTCTAAATAAAAAGGCTAAGTACGGTAGAATTAGTCATTAATTTTTAGTACACAATAGGTTCCCATCTACTTTAAGGGGAGGTAAGACATACTGTATAGGCATAAAGGAATGTAGGCAAGATTTACTCTCAGACGTTCCATAAACAGACATTTAGGACCTAAATCATTATCATAGAAATACCTGTGAACCCTCAAACAACCTAAATCATCAGTACAGGTTCCTGCTAAGCCAAACCCTTCCACCAATAGCAATCAGACAACGTAGTCACCACCAGCACTAATAGACCCAAGATCATCATCCATCTGATAAAGTTTAAATGGGTACAATTCACATTGTGTCTGTGAGTTTCATTGCATACATTCATAGAGTTTTGCAGATAGCTAAGGCTTGTATTGGTTATATTGTCATTTTAGTATTTCAGTCTTATAAAGGCAATGATGATGTGCTGATAATGTGGATGAATGCAGCAGATCTATTTTTGGCAAGCTGACCCAGAAAACAAATTATTATGGCTACATTCATCCCCCATGGAAGGCAGTCAGTGGGATACAATATTTTCGTGACTGATAGTTGTTTATGTTATCAGAACACAATCTTGAAATGTATTAGTAATTAGCAGTGACTAATAGCATTATGTAACAGCAGTTCATTAACACACACTAGCCCTGATCTCTTCCTAATTTTATAATGAATTATTTCTAGTGTGCTGGCCAAACCTGGTTCTTTAAAGGGATTCAAACAGCTTTTCTTTTCTGCAGTTTATCCAGGTTTCTAATAGCTGTAAGTATGACCATTCCCTCTGCCCTTATTTATCCAGGGGAAGGTGTGAATGTAATCAAGTGTGACTCTCTAAACTGAAGTACAATGTGTTTCTCCCCACCCCCCTGCTGATGAAAGCTTTGGTTTTGCTACTGCTGATTACAGCAATCCTTATCTACCTGTTTTTTTCTGTGGATGGCAGTATGAGGAAGTAGAGTAATACAAGCCTCTAACAAACATTTAAATGTAGAAAGAAGAGGTAGAATTATTTTTTTTTTGTAATGAGACACATTTTTCATATGTATTTTTAATGTGCTATTGAGATGGACTGGATGCTAAAAATTTCACTCAGTTCACTTTAGAGTGATCCAGAAATGAATGCCAGAAAATAGGAGTAGTGAAATGTTGCACAGTAACCAGCCTTTCTACCATTAAATAAGGCTAAAATGAGGCTCTTCTGAGACATGGCGGACCTTCAAAGGCAGATAAATGTCTGATTTTGGACCCATCCACAGGCCTGCTTCCCAGCTAATGTGAACATTTCTCAGCCTCTGCTTTGAGGGGGAGTTGTGGCATGACTTTCATTAAAAGTGGAGAACCGTATGAGTCTGAAGACCTGCTGAGGACCAGGAGATCTTTGAAAACATAAAGTGCAGACATGTTCATAAGGCTGTTTAGTATGCAGCCTCACCATCGCTCGCAAGTCTTGAATTTCTTTTCAGGATTGCTTTAAACAATGAAATCTTATGAATAATTTCTACACAGCATGGGATATTATTCGGGCCTCTAGCACAATTTGTGTATGTTTAAATAATTTGGCTATATAACCTTCGGTTCAAATGGAGAGATATTTCCATTTAGTGTCTATCATAAATCCCCAGAATGAACAACACAAATAAAGCTTTGATGGCCGAAAGTCCAAAAATAAATGTACAATTTTTGTGTGATAATCCTTCATTAAGGATCTTCATACACAACCTCAGCCTGGAAACCTCATCATTATTGAGAGAACCAACAGAAGGATGCAGTGCTGCTGATGTTATGCCCACCCTGCAAGTAGACTATATTGTAAAAACCTGATCTGAAGAATATATCTCAGAGAGAAGGAAAGGTTAGTAGTCGGGGCTCCTCCACATCTCTGGATGCCCCAGTTGCAGGGACTATTCCCCTCTAGGCACCCCCTGCTCTATTGTCTGCAACAAAGCAGCCAGCAGAAAAAGGACCATGGAGTTAATTAACAAAGCTTTTCTCTTAAAGAGACTCTGTAACAAATTTTTAAGCCTTCTTTATTCTATCCTTTAAGTTCCTATACCTGTTCTAATGTGGTCTGTCTTACTGCAGCCTTTCCTACTTGCACTGTCTCTGTAATAAATCTTATCTCCTTTCCTCTGTCGTGTCTGTCGGGCTGAGGCTGGAAAATGTGGAATGTGCAGCACTGCTTGTTATTGGCAGAAGCTTTACACCCCCCCTCCAAGCTCTGCATGAGTCACACAGTAAGCTAGTTCTGAGCCTATGATACTGTGGTTAGAAGCCAGTCTTTTGTTTGTAAACACTGCCTAAAACTGTTCATTACAAACCAGGATTGCAGCAGGGAGCGGCAGAAACAACACAGAGGGGCACAGGAGAAAATAAGGAATAGAATGGTATGCTTTTTATTGTAAGAATATTAGAGTACAGATTTTCTTTAAATTATCTATTTTTTCCCCTCAAGTATAAAGTTTTGTATGCACATTAGACAGTTCTTAGCTCAGACGGCCATTCAGGGCTGCCTCTAACAGCCCCTATTCCATTTTCTCCTGAGATTCCTTACTCAAATCTTATTAATAAAATACCTTTTAACATCCCCTCCCCCTTCCCCAACAAGTGTTTAAAAGTTATCTTCAAGATCAGAGGAAAAATTATCTACTGTAAAAAACTCTGGAGAAAAGGTAATTGAATAGTGGTCTAAGTGATTGATGCACTCAGCAGGGGTAAGATTTAGTGATGTGTAAAAATGCCAATATTCTTTTCGCAGATTCACACAGTGTTAGACCAAGCACTCCAATGGAGATAGGAGTGTGCTAAAGCTGATATGACCCTGATGCCCAAGGGCAGTGCTGCTCAGATACCCCTTTTTAAAATCTGAATTGATCCGGATCCGGATACAGAGATATCCGGATCCGAATCGGATATCCAAATCCGAACTTTTTGGTATCCAAGTAAACTCAATAACCTGGATATCCGCCCGGATTCGGATATCCGGATAGAAAACCGGAAGTGACCTGAAAATGGCTTAAAATGCTTCCAAAAGTCTATTCAAATGGCCAAAATCACTTTCGGAGGTCTCTCTCTCTCTCTCTCTCCCTTTGAAAGGGATTTTTGCCATTCCTTTCAAAAGGGATTTTTGCCATTCACAGTGATTTTGGCTTCTGCTCGGATATCTGAAAAAAACTCATCAGATGGGAAATCCGAGTTTGCTTGGATAGTCTATTCGGATTTTAAAAAATATCCGACTTGCTATTCAAAGTTTGGATAGTGGAAAAAGTTTGCATTATCTGGGTAGTTCGGATATCCGGAATCTTGCTGAGCACCACTGCCCAAGGGTCGCCGATTCAAGAAACCAAGATCAGCAGCACCACTCTTGAAGAAATAGCTCTTTATTCAACCACGTAATTAAAATCACATGTCAGAAAAATGGGCGCAGCTACAGCCCGCTGTTTCGATTGCTTCTTTGTCAAGCTGCAAGCTCATAATGACATGCTAGATAGACACACCACTTTATATATATATTATTAATTTTCACACAAAAAAAATGTTAAATTCGATTTTTGTGCGAAAATGACATTTCGCAATGACATCTCTTTTTCGCAAAATTAGGTGGTAAAAATATTGAGTTTTTATGGTAAAAGGATATTTGATCCCACATTTTCATGATAAATATATGAAAAAAATTACAAGCTATTTTCATGAAAATTTTCTAAAAATTAAAAAAAATGGCATTTTCGAAGTTAAAATGACTGGCAAAAATTTGCAAAAAACACCGGTAATATTGCTGTGCACAGAGAGAGAGCAATGGCGGAAATATTACCGTCACTACCGCCAGCAGTGTTACGTTATAAGCTGGACCCACGGTACTCGAGTACAGCGAGCGTTGACACGTGTTACCAGAGCAACGCTTGCACTACTCAAGTACTGTGTGTTGCGTTAACAGCGTAACTCTTTGTACACTGCTGCTGGCAGTAGTCAGGGGCAGTGGTGCTCAGCAGAGCTCGAATATTCGAGTAGCTCGAATATTCGAGCTCTTTTTCAGCTATTCGAGCTCGGTATTCGAGCTCCGAATAGCTGGAGCTATTCGAATGGGCTATCCGAGTACACTCGAATAGCCCATTCACTATTCGAGCTATTCGAGCAACCCGGCGCTATTCGAGCTCGGTACCGAGCTCGAATAGCGTCATAGCCCAGATTGATGTCCTTAGAGCCAATCAGAGGGCTCCCAGGCCCTCTGACGGCAGCCAATCACAGAGGGGGACCCTGGCCAGCCCCTACCCTATAAATAGCGGCCGCCATGTTCCGTTTCTCCATGCTTGCCTGAGACTTGTACAGAGAGAGAGTTGCTCCTTTGTGCTTTGGCTTAGCAAGTGCTCTATTGTGATCATTTACCTAGCGTTTTTGCTCACCTACACCTGCCATATACACCTATATTGTTGTTAGTTAGATAGACATTGTATTTTAGTTAGTAGCTTGTGTGTTACATTAGAGACAGGCAGCTGCTGCAAGCTTACAGGTTTAGGCCTCAGGGGGGCCTTGCCTCTGTGGGCAGCTGTCCTCTGTTTATTTCTCTCATCTATACCAGTATTTCTGCTGTCCTTTACTAATAGTATTGTAGTTATACTGTACTAGGAGTAGGACACTCACTGACTGTCACTGTTTATAGGCTACTAGCTAGCTCCTGCGTGTGTGCACTCACTCACTGTCTGTGTGTACACACACTCTATTTACTTCTGATTACTGATAGATTATTGTTAGTTAGTTGTACTTAATTACTACTTACTCTTACTGTACCCGTAGGGACACTCACTGTCACTGTTCATATAGGCTACTAGCTCCTGCGTGTGCGCACTGCACTCACTGTCTGAGTGTACACACACAACACACACTCTATTTCCTTCTGATCGCTGATTGATTATCGTAATTAGTTAGTTTTACTTACTGTTACTACTTACTCTTACTGTACTAGGAGTCTAGGACACTCAGTCACTGTCCATAGGCTACTAGCTCCTGCGTGCGTGCACTCACTGTCTGAGTGTACACACACCCACACTCCATTTCCTTCTGATCGCTGATTGATTATCGTAATTAGTTAGTTGTACTTACTGTTACTACTTACTCTTACTGTACTAGGAGTCTAGGACACTCAGTCACTGTCCATAGGCTACTAGCTCCTGCGTGCGGTCACTCACTGTCTGAGTGTACACACACCACCCACACTCTATTTCCTTCTGATCGCTGATTGATTATTGTAATTAGTTAGTTCTACTTACTGTTACTACTTACTCTTACTGTACTAGGAGTCTAGGACACTCAGTCACTGTGTTCATAGGCTACTAGCTCCTGCGTGCGTGCACTCACTGTCTGAGTGTACACACACCCACACTCCATTTCCTTCTGATCGCTGATTGATTATTGTAATTAGTTAGTTCTACTTACTGTTACTACTTACTCTTACTGTACTAGGAGTCTAGGACACTCAGTCACTGTGTTCATAGGCTACTAGCTCCTGCGTGCGTGCACTCACTGTCTGAGTGTACACACACCCACACTCCATTTCCTTCTGATCGCTGATTGATTATTGTAATTAGTTAGTTCTACTTACTGTTACTACTTACTCTTACTGTACTAGGAGTCTAGGACACTCAGTCACTGTGTTCATAGGCTACTAGCTCCTGCGTGCGTGCACTCACTGTCTGAGTGTACACACACAACACACACTCTATTTCCTTCTGATCGCTGATTGATTATCGTAATTAGTTAGTTCTACTTACTGTTACTACTTACTCTTACTGTACTAGGAGTCTAGGACACTCAGTCACTGTCCATAGGCTACTAGCTCCTGCGTGCGTGCACTCACTGTCTGAGTGTACACACACTAAATTTACTTGTGATTACTACTGATTATTGTAACTGCTAGTTGTACTTCCTGACTGTTACTACTTACTTACTGTACTAGGGGACACTCACTCAGTCACCTCACCAACCAACCCACTCCATTAAAGTACCCCACTTTTCACCCGCCCTTTTACAAAACTTTTGTCTATACGCCCAAAACATTTAAGATGTCTGGAAGTGGCAGCCAGCGCGGTTTGGGCAAGGGGAAGGGCAGCAAGGGAATCAGGAGGAGAGGGAGCAGCATTGTGGCAAGCCGCGGCCGCGGGCGCGCCACCATGCACAGTTCCGCAGCAGCAGCAGCAGCGTCAGTGGCTAACATTCCTCCCATAGCCACTGGCCGTGGACGCCTTGGGCGCCGCCCAGCAGGAGCATCTGCAACTCACGCTGCAGAGACACAGCAGCAGCAGCGTGTAGCACCTGCTCCCATTTTCCTCCAGCCGGGTCGGAAACGTCCCATTGAGGAAAAGGATGCAGACACTGTGGTGCAACTCATGACGGAGGATGAGCAGCCCGCCATCAGCTCTGCATCCGAGGCCTCCACCCTCACCACCACCACCACCACCACCACCCCTGTTCGCAGCAGCCGCCCAGCAGGGCCTGGGGAGGAGGCCAGTTCACCGTCAGTTGGCGACCTGTCATTCAGCAGTCTTTTGACCCCAGGCATCATGAGTCAATTGTCTGCTGTTGTTGGCGATTTTGAGGAGGAGATGCTGATGGGCACTTTGGGGGATGAGGGATTGGACAGCAAGACTGTGGCGACAGTCAAGCAGCCCATCCATGCATCAGGAGAGGAGTTTGGGGGGTCCTCATCCCAGCAGGACATGTTTCAGGAGGGGGAGGATGATGATGACCCGGTGACAGACAGAGACTGGGTGCCACCACCTCCAGGGGATGTCGTCCTCAGCAGCTCTGAGGAGGAGGAGGAGGATGCTCTTGTGGGCCTTGCAAGGAGGCGCATCATTGCAAGCATTGGCAGCAGCAGTAGGCAGGTCCCACAGCCTGCTGGTGTCTCAGGCTCAGCAGCAGCAGCAGCAGCATCTGCCAGTACCACCACCAGCCGCACCCAAGCCCCCCAAGCCCCCCCCCCAACCACCACAGGGAGACAGGCAGCAGCGCTTCCATGCCGTAGGGGGATGTTTAAGTCACCAATCTGGCGATATTTCACCATGCCCACTGTGTACAGCAAGTACGCCACTTGCAACCACTGTCAGCGGAAGTTGAGCAGAGGTGCAGACCCCTTAAAGTTCTGCACCAGCTCGCTCATCAACCACCTTGCGGCTAAACATTTCCACCAGCATGAGGAGTTCCAGAGGCTGAAGGCATCTGGTGCTGGCAGTGGCACCACACCCATCACTGCACAGCCTTCAGCAGCAGCAGCAGCAACAGCAGCCACCCGCCCTCCTGCTCCTCCAGCAGCACCAGCAGGAGTGCGGAAACGCACTGCTCCTCCCCCCTCTGCAACTCCTGCCGCCGACACTGAGGCCTGTTCTGGCAGCCAGTCCTCAGTGGCCTCCTCTGCTGTGTCTGCTGATTCCCGTGTCAGCAAAAGGCCACGCCAGAGCCTTTTGAGCGAGTCCTTCCAGGGGGTGGTTAGGGCTCTACCTCCCAGCAGCCGTCGCGTGCGGCAGCTGAACGGCTTGCTGGCACGGGCCATGTGCTCCCAACTCCTGCCGTACACGCTCGTGCAGGAGGGGAGCGACATTCGTGCGCTGCTTGCTTGCGCAGCCCGAGACTGGCAGCTCCCCAGCAGACACTTCTTTGCCCGCAAGGCCATTCCTGCACTGCACCGCTTTGTGATGGCCAATGTGGAGCGAGGGCTGTAGCACGCGGTTGGTGAAAGGGTCCACGTCACCATGGACTCCTGGAGCAGCCGCTTCGGGACAGGCCGCTACCTGTCCTTCACTGTCCACTGGGTCAGCTTGGTGGAAGGGGGTGAGGATGGGAGAGCAGCAGCGGGCACAGCAGCAGCAGCAACACAGTGGGTGGTGCCACCCCGCAGGGTCAGGGGAACTGCAGCAGGTTCCTCCGATCCTCTGCCATCCTCCGGCACACCTGGCCAAACCCCCCGCCTCAGCAGCAGCGTGAAGGCCGCCACTGCCAAGCGCTGCTGCACTTGGTCAGCCTTGGGAAGACCAAGCTGACGGCAACCCATGTGTTGGCCAAACTCCAGGAGCAGGAGAGGATTTGGCTGACCCCCAGAGGCCTCAGAGTCGGAGAGGTGGTGGCCGACAATGGGGCCAATCTGGTTGCCGCAATAGACAGGGGAAACCTGACCCACATCCCCTGTCTTGCCCACGTGCTGAACCTGGTGGTGCAGAAGTTCCTGCGCACCTACCAGGGGATGGGCGAACTGCTGGAAACGGCAAGGAATGTTGTGCGTCACTTCCGGCGCTCGGCTGCAGCCTGTGCGAGCCTGGAAGACGTGCAAAAGGAGCTGGATCTGCCACGCCATCGGCTGATCCTTGACGTTCCGACTCGCTGGAACTCCACCCTGGCGATGTTGGAGCGTCTGGTTGAACAGAGGCACGCTGTCAAACAGTACCTTGCCCTGGCCACTGTTTCCGCAGCTCAGAGAAGGGACAAGACCAGCAACATCCCGTCCATCGTCCCCGATGATGACTGGAGGCACATGCAGCAGGTGTGCTTTGTGCTGGCTCCCTTCCTGCAGGCCACAAACATGGTGAGCAGGGACCATGCTATGGTCTGCGAGTGGGTGCCCCTGGTTTCTCTGCTGAACAGGGCCCTCGATGCTTTGCTGGAACAGGGAGCGGCAGCCTTGGACCAGCAGGAGCGGCAACCAGCTGCGCAGTCCACCTCTGAGGGGGAGGAGGAGGAGGACTTGGTGGAGGTCCCTGACCTGGCTGCTGATGAGGGGGATCAGCACAGCGCAGCTGAGTTGGTGCGGGGGTGGAGAGAGGATGAGGCGGCAGAGGAGGAGGATGAGGACAGCACTGACGTCGATGTGCCAGCAGACGTGGCCCGCCTCTTCCCAATGGCAGCGCACATGCTGACGTGCCTGCGCAGGGACCCCAGGGTGATCCAGATGAAGCAGAGGGAGGACATCTGGATCAGCATGATGTTGGACCCACGCCTCAAGGGGAAGTTGAGCCAGTTCCTGCCGCCTGCAGGAGGAGACCCAGCGCAACAAATAAGGAGCTTGCAGCAGGCCCTTGTTGAGCGCTTGGAGGAAGCCTTCCCCCAGCCTTCCACCCCCACTGTCCAGCAGCGAGCACAGAGGCAGCAGCAGGTGCCTGCATCCAGCAGCAGCAAGCGCCCCACAGACCTGCTGTCTCTCAGCCACGAGCTCTACAGGACTGTAGAGGCTCCGGCAGCAGTGACTAGAGAGGAGATGCATGCAGCAGCATCCTCCTCCGGTCACAGCCAGCGCCTGACCCGCATGGTGGCTGACTACATGGGGTCGTACAGCGGGCTTGACAGCGATGCCCCTGTTGATCCCATGGAGTATTGGGTCAAGCGCATGGAGATCTGGAGCGAGCTGGCGCAGTACGCCCTGGAAGTGCTGTCCTGCCCCCCTTCCAGCGTGCTGTCCGAGCGCTGCTTCAGTGCAGCTGGTGGCGTGGTCACCGAGAAACGCTCACGTCTGTCTCACAAGTCTGTGGACAGACTGACGTTTCTCAAGATGAACCAGGCGTGGGTGGAAGGCGAGTTCCTGGCCCCTGTTGTCGGCGAGAGGGGGACATGAACTGGCTGCCGGAACCATCGTTAATGTGCCTTACCACCCTTTACCACCTCCTGGCTCCTGCTCACTAAGCCAGCCTGGTTCACTTTGACTATTACGTCACCTGCAGCCACACATTTTACACCTACAGTGGGCTGCTGTGTACTGCCCTTCTGCTGTCTGTCTGTGTTTCCCACTGCCAGGGTACACAGAATGACCTTCTTCTGCTGCCACTCTGCCACCAGCTATTACGTCAAACAATAGCTATATTGGTTGCAAAACCAAAAACCAAAAAACCATAAAAAAAAAAAAAAAGGTTTAATTTTTCTGAGGTGCCCGGGTTGAAAACTGTGTTGTCCCAGTTGTGTATTGGACACAATGTGGGCTGCACGACCGCTGTCTGGGACCTCCTGTTGTGTTTATTTACAGCCCTGGTATCACCGCTAGGTACCAGGGCTATTATGTCACGCTGCCTACCTGCTGCCACACTCACACTACTCCTCCATACCTCCTCCTGCTGCTGCTGCTGCTGTCTGTCTGTGTTTCCCACTGCCAGGGTACACTACACAGATGATTTACCTTCTGCTGCCACTCTGCCACCAGCTATTACGTCAAACAATAGCTGCTCACATTACTCCTCCATTCCTCCTGCTGCTGTTGCTGTCTGTCTGTGTTTCCCACTGCCAGGGTACACAGAATTACCTTCTTCTGCTGCCACTCTGCCACCAGCTATTACGTCAAACAATAGCTATATTGGTTGCAAAACCAAAAACCAAAAAACCATAAAAAAAAAAAAAAGGTTTAATTTTTCTGAGGTGCCCGGGTTGAAAACTGTGTTGTCCCAGTTGTGTATTGGACACAATGTGGGCTGCACGACCGCTGTCTGGGACCTCCTGTTGTGTTTATTTACAGCCCTGGTATCACCGCTAGGTACCAGGGCTATTATGTCACGCTGCCTACCTGCTGCCACACTCACACTACTCCTCCATACCTCCTCCTGCTGCTGCTGCTGCTGTCTGTCTGTGTTTCCCACTGCCAGGGTACACAGATGATTTACCTTCTGCTGCCACTCTGCCACCAGCTATTACGTCAAACAATAGCTGCTCGCCTACTCCTCCATTCCTCCTCCTGCTGCTGCTGTCTGTCTGTGTTTCCCACTGCCAGGGTACACAGAATTACCTTCTTCTGCTGCCACTCTGCCACCAGCTATTACGTCAAACAATAGCTATATTGGTTGCAAAACCAAAACCAAACAAACCATTAAAAAAAAAAAAGGTTTAATTTTTCTGAGGTGCCCGGGTTGAAAACTGTGTTGTCCCAGTTGTGTATTGGACACAATGTGGGCTGCACGACCGCTGTCTGGGACCTCCTGTTGTGTTTATTTACAGCCCTGGTATCACCGCTAGGTACCAGGGCTATTATGTCACGCTGCCTACCTGCTGCCACACTCACACTGCTCCTCCATACCTCCTCCTGCTGCTGCTGCTGCTGTCTGTCTGTGTTTCCCACTGCCAGGGTACACAGATGCTGCCACTCTGCCACCAGCTATTACGTCAAACAATAGCTGCTCGCCTACTCCTCCATTCCTCCTCCTGCTGCTGCTGTCTGTCTGTGTTTCCCACTGCCAGGGTACACAGAATTACCTTCTGCTGCCACTCTGCCACCAGCTATTACGTCAAACAATAGCTATATTGGTTGCAAAACCAAAACCAAACAAACCATTAAAAAAAAAAAAAAAGGTTTAATTTTTCTGAGGTGCCCGGGTTGAAAACTGTGTTGTCCCAGTTGTGTATTGGACACAATGTGGGCTGCACGACCGCTGTCTGGGACCTCCTGTTGTGTTTATTTACAGCCCTGGTATCACCGCTAGGTACCAGGGCTATTATGTCACGGCGAGCTGCCTGCCTCATTGACTGCCTGCTGCCACACACTCATCCTCCTCCTCCTGCTGCTGAATTTACCTCCTGCTGTCTTTGTGTTTCCACTGCCAGGGAGCACATACAATGGCGCTTCCAACATGCGTGCGCCCACCAGCTATTTGTTACGCTCAAAAATAGCTGCATTTCTTTAAAAAAAAAATTGAAAAGAGAAATACATGAAGAAGAAGAAGACGATATTGAAAAAGAAGGAGAAGGAGAAGATGAAGAAGAAGATGAAGAAGAAGATGAAGAAGATGATGAAGAAGAAGATGAAAAAGAAGAAGAAGATGAAGAAGATGAAGAAGATGAAGAAGAAGAAGATGAAGAAGAAGAAGAAGATGAAGAAGAAGAAGAAGAAGATGAAGAAGATGATGAAGAAGATGAAGAAGATGAAGAAGAAGAAGAAGAAGAAGAAGAAGAAGAAGAAGAAGAAGAAGATGATGAAGAAGAAGAAGAAGAAGAAGATGAAGATGAAGATGAAGAAGATGAAGAAGAAGAAGATGAAGAAGATGAAGATGAAGATGAAGATGAAGAAGATGAAGAAGAAGAAGATGAAGAAGATGAAGATGAAGATGAAGAAGAAGATGAAGATGAAGAAGAAGAAGATGAAGAAGAAGAAGAAGATGAAGAAGAAGAAGATGATGAAGAAGACAATATAGAAGAAGAAGAAGAAGATATAGAAGAAGAAGATCGAGAAGAAGAAGAAGAAAGATAAAGAAGAAGAAGAACAAGTATATACAGTAACACTACTGAACAAAATTAAGGACACAACTTCTCTTTCCACATTTTTTTTTAAAGGAACATCCCCACATAATCACTTGCTGTTGTTACTTGGAAAAAAAGATGTTTCTTGCATCATTCACCCTCAAAACAAGTGTTGGAAGCTATTTAAGGCCAATTCGAATAGTCAGCTTGAATAGTGAGCTCGAATACCGACTCGAATAGTGAGCTCGAAGTCAGAGGTCGAATCGAATAGTAAAAATTATTCGACTCGAATATTCGACTGACCTCGAATAATTTACTATTTGAATTCGACCAAACTCGAATTTTAAAAAGGGGTATTTGAGCATCACTAGTCAGGGGCACCTGTAGCCATTTTGTCACTCCAGGCAAGAAAATCTGTGGTGCCCCACCCCATAGCGCCCCCCATGAAAATAATGGTAATGCGGCATCATTTCACCAGGAATTACTCGTAATGTGGCAGCGTTTCACTAGAAAATAATTGTAATACGGCAGTATTTCCACAGAAAAATACGCAATGCAGGCAGTGTTTCAACAGAAAATACAAGTAATGTAAGTAATGAAGTGAGCTTACGGGCTGCGGCCAGTAAACTGACAAAGCATATATTAGACACCGCAAGCCTGTTCAACACCTGGAGACACAACATCGGTCCCCCCCCGCACAGCACTCATGACCGCCTGGTTGGCCTGGCACCCTCTACAAGAGGGTCAAAAGGAGGCACAAAGGGGCACAGAAGGAGTCACAGGGGGACTAAAGGAGACTCACGGAAGGAGGCACAAAGGGGCACAGAAGGAGGCACAGGGGGATAGAGGAAGGCGCAGGGGACAGAGGTGGCACATGGGGACTGAAGAGGAACATGGAGACAGAAGGAGGCATAAAGGGAGACAGAAGGAGGCACTGGAGCGCAGAAGTTGGCAGAGCGGGACTGAAGGAGGAATGAGGGGGCAGAGGTAACACATATAAAGGCAAAGGGGACATAATGAGTCACAGGGGGGCATAAGGAGGCACAAAGGGCCACAGAAGGAGGCAGAGGTGGCACAGGGGGAGTGAAGGACCATAGTGGTTGGATAGTGTAATGGTTAAGGGCTCTGCCTCTGACTCAGGAGACCAGGGTTCGAATCTCAGCTCTGCCTGTTCAGTAAACCAGCACCTATTTAATAGGATACCTTGGGCAAGACTTCCTAACACTGCTACTGCCTATAGAGCACGTCCTAGTGGCTGCAGCTCTGGCGCTTTGAGTCCGCCAGGAGAAAAGCGCGATATAAATGTTCTGTGTTTGTTTTTTTTGTTTGTAAAGGAGGCACAAGAGAACAGAAGGAGGCACAAAAGAGACAGAAGGAGGCACAAAGGGGGAAAGAAGGATGCACAAGTCACAGAGGTGGCAGCTGCCTGCAACTTACGCTAAGTAGATGCAGCAGAAGCAAGTATTAGAACACCCATAGGGACAGGGCTTAGTCCGGGGGCGGGGCTTAATTTGGGGCAGGGCTTAACCCAGCAACATGGCGCCCCCCAGGACCAATGGCACTCCAGGCAATGGCCTGTACTGCCTATGCCTAGAGGCGCCCCTGGCGGTAGTAATGGTAATATTACTGCTGCTTCTTGCATCAACCCCGAAGAGAGATAAATTGTGAGATAATAAAAAGGTGAGCTATCTCTTGAGATATTTTTCGTTAGTCAACCTCCATGTCTCTTGTGTCCATTGTGATAAAGCCCTGTCCCCATGCTCCCTTCACTTCTATTGCTAAATTTACATGTAAGCATCCAATGCTGGCCAAGAAATGCATAAATAAGTAAAATATAAACTACATGCAAATGCTATAGTTTGGTGTAGCTTTTTGGAAACTTCTAGTCTAGTAACTAATGGCAAACTAACAGACAAGGTCATTGTATGTCCGCATCTACAATCCCAGCTTTTTGACATGCAGTTATTTATGGCTGGATATCAGACCATAGAAGAGTACTCCAGAATCCAGAATAGTCTAGTAATGAATGGATAAAGCAGCAATCAATAGACAGACTGCTTGGTACACAGCGATCTCTCCCCCTCTCCTGCGGAAACGTTTCTTCTTATTCCTCATCTGCCACTATTCTGCATTGCAATACAATTAGGCTCCACCAGCAAGCTGATGCTTTCTCCTGTGGTCCCCCCACCCCCCCCTTTCTCCTCTACTAGTAAAAGATTGTGTCACTTTCCTCATGCATTTTAATTTCTTGTCTATGATCACATTTTTTAAAGTATGAAAAATATGTCTCTTGAACAGTAAAACAGGGGGCGTTGTGAAAGTTAAAAAACAGGAAACGCCAAAGCCAAACCAAGGACAAAACTTGAACCTGGATTTTCTCGTATTCCAAGAACTCAAATCATGAACAATGTGAAGCTGGTATTAGTGACAACGACTGAAGTATCACACACCATTATTATCCCATTACATTATTTTCAGATGTTGTGGGAAAGTGCTCGCTCCTCCAATCTTGACAGAGTCGGAGATCGGAATGACAGTGCTGCAAAACAAAATACATCAAAACCCTCTGCTGATTAATGCTGCTAAAATCCAAATTTTTACAGACTGTATTTGGAAAGGGGATGGGAGGACACTTTGACCACTTCATAGATCCCTGGCCATCACAAGATTTCATACTGGAAACTTTGAATCATTTAGAAACAGTTCCTCTGTGAAGTCCTACATGCAGTAAAGTGCATTTTCCAAATGCCGCGCTCATCTCTTATGATATCTTGGGGTTTTCAAACTCTATTATAAAACCTTGTACACAGGCAATATGTGAAACTGCGGCTTGATTGGTGCCCAGTGGAAATTTTGGCGATGGAGGTGGTGAGTGTAGCAGAAGCACCAAGGCAATGGAGGGACCAAAAGTAGCATGGAAAGAGGCAGTGGGTGTAAGTTACCGGATTAGTGTAAGGAGTAGGTAGGGGCAGGTTAGTGTTAGGCTTAGATGTTGATAGGTTGGATTGGGTAAAAGTAGATAGACGGAGAGGTAGTGTGATATGAAGGTTTGACAAAGAGATAATAGAATAACTATATATTTTCTGGTTGAACTACTACTACTATTAACGGCTTAACCCTGTACCCAAAATTCCTTTGCATTCTTTTTCAAAATATGCCATATGACTATGAAGTCTGTTGCTACCGGGTGTTGTTCACTCTTCTAGGTATATAATCTTATCCTAACATTTGTATAGCGCTTTTTTCCTGCTGGACTCAAAGCGCTCAAGAGCTGCTGCTGCCACTAAGGGCGCATTCATGGGTCACCCTGCAGTGTTAGGAAGTCTTACCAAAGGACTTCTTACTGAATAGGTACTGACCCTAGCCAGGATTTAAACGCTGGTCTCCCATGTCAAAGGCAGAGCCCTTAACCAGTACACTAGCCAGCTTTAGCTTTTCCTTTGCCAAAACTATTGTTCCTAAAATCTAGTGTACGCAGATTGATTGTCTAGCATGATATTGGTCGGTCCTTTTGGGAGATTTAAATTGAGTTTCTGCAACTTGGTACCGCTTACTCATATGCTCCTTCCTTCTCCACTTAGGAGTGCATGTTGCTTGGCTGGGAGACAAACGGCGTGTGTGTACAGTACAAATCTATGAGGTAAAGAACAGGGATGACAGACAAGCCTTATTGCTATTACATAGTTAAATACATTGAAAATAAACATGTCTATCAAGTTCTACTCCAGTTGTTTTGATCCAAAAGAAGGCAAATTAACTGTAGTAAATTTGATATCATTGAAGCAAAATAATCCATGATGATCCATTTTTAATTATAATTGTGGGCATTACTTATTGTAAAAAACATGTCCAGTCCCTCTTTAAAATAGTATTAGTGATTTTAGCATTACTACCTACTGTGGGAGGGCATTCCACCTCATAGAAGTGAACTGTAATGACAAATAGCAGAGCACAATAAAGTATTCAGGATACTCATTTTTACCCTAATTGTCCTGGTTTCAGCATCACTAACATGCCTTATGTCTATATATTGCTGGATATTGGTATCTAACTCCACCCTTCCGGTGATATTTAGCCTAGCCTATGATGTCATGCAGCCCTCCCCCTTAGAGCACTCTGGGAGACCATGTGATGATCCTGCTCACTATACAGAGGTGGAGAAAAAACCAGTAATTCCCATTGCCAGCAGTACAAATGCCAGCATCTCTGATAAATTTAAAAAAGTAAATTCATGGTGAAGTAAATTTTTACAATAGGCAAACATTGACTAAATCATTTCTAAATGAATATTGTAAAGAATAAGCAATTTTATGTATTAAATGACATACAGTAAAGTTGCATGTCAAAAGCAGAGAAATAACTGATTTAGCCTACCCTACCCATAACCATTCACAGCCGACTTATGAATGAATGAAATCATTATTAATTATTGAACAAGCAAACAAGTAAAGGGAGGGCTATTTTTTATCTTGGATTCAAACTGAAATAAAAGAAGAAGGAGATGTAGGTATCACCTTCATACTCTCTTCTTCTCTAGTCACACTTTCACCTCACTGTCCTTCCTGCTCTGTTGTCTCAGCCAACTGCATCTTCTCAAACTTCTCCAGTGCTTTATTCCTCCACACAAAACTCAACAAACCTTGCATAAAATCAGATGGAACTGAATACAGCACCAAATATTTCACATAAGAACAATTAAACATTCACCAACAATGGACAACGTTCATTAAACTGAACTGCATGAGGTATTTACCATTTTCTGTGGTAAATAATGCTAAGTTTTACTGTTTCTGGCTCTGCTCCTTCATTAGAGGTATTGCTATGGAAACACCACTCAGTATTTTTGGTTGGCAAATTGCTTCTTGGATGCAGTAAATTGCTTTTTTTTTTTGGTCAATTCGTTAAAATGTCAAAATCTCTATTTACCTCACTTAACACAGAATTTTTACTACAAACGTTGAGACTCCATCAATATATCTCCTCCACATAACAAGCGGCCACTCCAACCTATTCATGTAACAAGCCAAGTGCCACCACAACAAACTTATAAAATTACTTCAAGCATTATGTAAACAATGCTAAATGGACTCAAAAATATAGTTTTATTCCAGAATGTGGTAACTTCAGAATTAAAGACATGCTAGAGTTATTAGACCGATTAATGAAATGGTAACAATACTGTGAATGCTTCCTATTGTATCAAGCAAATTACACATTATAAAATTGCACACTCGCATGCACAACTCCAAGACTTCTCTATAGCTGCTCTCACTCCTTGTAAATCTCTAACCCACCATTAGACTTACCCCCTCTTTCAACACCTTTAAACAAGCCCACAACACCCACCTGGCTTACCCTCTTGCACCAATGCCTTTATCCTACTTGTTGACCAATCATGTATGTCCCTACCCCCTCCTTTAAAATGGTAAGCCTTTGGCAGTGCCCTCCCCCCCATATATCCTACTCAATCATTATTGGGCACCCATCCAATAGACGGACTTGATCTACTTCGCAACCATCTCACCATTGCGTGATCCTGTACCCTTGTATGGCCTAATATTGTATGTCACACTGTTATTGTGGATGTCTGTAGCATTATTTAATGTCCAGCATTGCGTAATATGTTGGTGCTTTATTAATAAAATAAATAATAATAAAGTTAGTCAGTATTTCTGTTGAGGGTATAGAAAGCTATCAAAAGAGATGCCAGTAGCTTCATGTTAGAAAAGTTTCTCACTAATAAACTGATGCCACATATTGTAGCTATGGGGAAGATTTCGTTTCTATCTGCACTAAACAAAGAGAACAACAGACCTTCAGGATTTTATCTGGTTAATCACACTTATATCAGCGGTAATGATTAAATGAAACACCCGTCCAATAGAAACACCTGTTTCTGTTAATAGATTTAATTGCAAATATTGTAAGAGTGGCATCTAATGTCAGCGGATACTTTCACCCATCAAAGACTTATTAATTGCTGAGTGCTATAAGCCGCGGGACTGACGTTCAGATATCTGATGAAGTTTGATGTAGCTGGCAGCTCCTCAAACTTGAAATTTATAGGCCTCTCAGTCGTGTACTTCAGGTTCTCACAGAAGCATATCAGTTTCCCACTGGTTTTTGGTTGGCTGAAATTTTGATTGATGAACTATCTGTGTCACTGCTTTAGTTGCAGTAGAAGCACCAAGAAACACATAGTCCGAAAAAAAACAAAATAAATGGACAGTAGAGTCTGCCAAAATATTCAACAGTGGTTATCCATCAACATCCTCTGCTATCGTTTCAGCAAGAAACAAGCAGTATTTTATGAAATCAAAGATTGTTATCTGTGCAAATACTCAAGGATGCATTGAAAATATAATCCTGCTGACAGCTCAAACTGTTATAAGTAGTATTATTCATAATATATAGTTGTATGTACAGTAGCATACAATATAAAATATCAACCCAAAAAATAAGGAGGGTTTTAGAAAACATTTCTTTACTATTACAATTACTATTACAAGCAACTTCTTTGATTCAAAGTAAAGGAAGGCATACCTAGACATATGTACAGGTAATCCACAAACTTCAAATAAAACAGAATCTGACCAACTGACACTAAGGCAGATGTTAGTTTTTCTAAATCTGTGTTTTGCCTCTGATGTCTGATTCTTACGATGGGAAGGTCTAAATGCTTTAATTCACACTGAGCTGGGAGAATCTGTACCAGCAACGGTGGCTACTAGTAAGCATTCCACAGACCGAGGCAAACAGCCCCGACCTCCAAACCTGAATACCATGCATTACTCTTTTTGATTCACTTTATTTTACAGAAGTGTCTGTAAAGGGGAACCATATTGAAAATAACATAATGAATAAAATAGCTTATTTTTTACAATATTCATTTATAAATTATTTAGTCAGTGTTTGCCGATGGTAAAATCTTTCCAATCCCTGATTTATATTCTGAAATTTATCACTGATAGTAATCTCTTTAGTTCTGCCAGGTGATCTCGACGGAATGTTCGTTACTGAGAGTTCTGTGCGCAGAGGGGTATATTGCTTGCTTGGCAGTTGGAAAAGGCAATTATTTCCCACAATGCAAGGAGGTTCACAGGCAGCAAACTGTCAGGACCATGGTCATGACATCACACCATGGCAGGGGTCTCACCACAACATCAGCCATACAGGTGAAACTTGAAAAAATTAGAATATTGTGCAAAAGTCCATTTATTTCAGCAATTCAACGTAAAAGGTAAAACTAATATATAAAAGTATACCTTTGCAGGTGGTTTGGAATAATCTAGTCTCAAAGTGTCAGACTCTAATCAGAATACGGAACCTTTTCACAATATTCTAATGGTCTGAGATTTTGGTTTGGGTTTTTTTATAAGCTGCAAGCCATAATCGTCAAATGTATAACACATAAAGGCTTGAAATATCTCACTTTCCATCTAATGAGTCATTTTCACATATTAGTTTCACTTTTTAAGTTGAATTACTGAAATAAATGGACTTTTGCACAATATTCTAATTTTTTTAGTTTCACCTGTACAGCCCCCGATGTTCTATTAGAGGAAAGGTAACATTTTCTCGTGGTAAAGGGGGTATCGGATTGGATTAAACTTCAATCCTTGGTTAAAGTTCCTCTTTAACTTCTGAGTTACTATATTATCCTCCAGACTGATAAATGTAATTATACAATTTGGCTACAAATAAAGCTGTTACTTCCTTATTGAGCCTCCAAGGAAGTTGCGGAAGCCCTACAAAATGTGCATCAAACAATAAAGAGTGATGAACTATTAAGATATTATATTCAATTAGATAGCCACTGTATTTTGCATACAATATGGTAAATAACCAAAATGGTCATATATTAACAGAATTTTTTTAATAAGATTGTAGCTATGGAGCATTGTAATAAAAATGGGCATTGATGTAAGATTTGTAACAGTTTATACTTTAGGAACAGTGCACTCCATAAATATATATATATGATTCTTTGTGGAGCAGAACAGACATTTCTTCAAATAATTAACAATATTGGGGTGTACCAAAAGTGCACACACTGATAACCACGTATCTTGAAGCTCATCAAGAAGAGAAATGAGGTCAGGTGATTTGCTGTATGTTGAAAAATGATCTACTATTCTGCTGGCAAGTTAGTGGATCAATACCGCTTGTAAACGCAGTGTTATCCTAGTGGGGAGGTTTTGAACATTATGTTTATTCTTTAGTGAGCATACATTTTGTTTATGGGGATGCCCTCTGATTTGTTTGCCCCGGTCCCGCCTTGTGGCTTCCAGCTTGCGTTCCAGAGGGCCGCCTTTGTCACTTCCTGTTTGTGGTCCCCCGATGACGCACTTCCTCCACTCTAGTGAGCAGTCGGTCCGCATTCACCGATGTCTGGTGGCTTTCAGCTGCTCACACCAGGGGCTTCCTATCTGTTACACTTTCCATTGGCAGCTTTTGTATGGCTATGTAGGTTATGCATATTTATTAACTGTGGCATCAATTTTTTGTCATTAATGCATCTCATGAGCCCAATTTAGCACTAATTACACGTCATTTCCTTAGCCAGCCTCACATTCTTTTGATTGATTGCGCCCTGTCGTTCTTGCCATTAGCTATTGGTTCGCCATTCCTTGTATACGCCCCCTTAGGCGTGGCTTTTGGTATTTAAACTCCCCCTCAGTAGTGTTTAGTTACCACTTACTCTCCTGTCTTGCCTGGTGTGTTTGTGTCTTTTTGAGCTACGTGTGAGTACGTTTTTAAGCTTGTAATTCATAGTTGTACATTTGTTGATCTTACCTCTGCTTTTGTATTATACTATCCAGCCATTTGGGGTTATAATTGCTGTTAGTCATGTTGTTTTACGTGGTCCTAATATTTTTAGCTATGTGGTTTGTTCACGCAGTCAGTGGTCCCTTGTGCATATTATATACTGTATATTTAATGCTTAATATTGTTATAGGTGGTATTTTTTGGCTTGATTCTGTCCAGATGGTTTCTCTATGACTCAGTTGTTTGCAATAATTACAGGTATTTTCCCAGTTAGTCACTCCCTATTGTTATTGAGAGTTTTTACCTGACTTTTGGGTTTTTCACCTGGGTGTAGGGTTGCAACAGAACCTCGCTTGTGTATTAAATATTTAAAGTTTTCAAAGTACTCAACACAGTTTTTCCTGTAGCAAGCAAATATGTGAATAGTGATCTGATGGATTCATAGTGTCTTCCGTCCCCATCATTAATCCACTGATATTCCTGATAAAGTCTTCTCTTGAATGTGGAGTACGTTATTATCAACCAAGAGGGGAAGAGTGAAAGCCAGATCCAAAATGCAAATCAATAATCAGATAGTTTTAGCTAGACAACTGTTTGTGTTCCAAAAGACTTTTCACCACTTGTCCAAATGGCTTCTTCAGTTCGGACAAGGTGACGGAAATTCCTAGCCATAAAAAATGTACAGTGAAAAGTGACTTTCTCCAGGCAACCAGTGTAGCCTAAATAAGTGCTTCTAAACTCTGTTCTCAAGTACCACCAACAGCGCTGGTTTTGTGGAAAACCACAGAGGTAGTTAATCTGCTCTGCTAAGACACTAATTGCCCCACCTGAATATATGTGAAGTTTCCTGCAAAACATGTACTGTTGGGGGTACTTGAGCACAGGGTTGGGAAGCACAGGCCTAAATGACGCCCATAGGCGTCAGCAGGTCTTAAGTGGGTTACCATGGAAATGGCCACTCGATCGAGCGGCCTTTCCATGTCAGTTCACGGAGGGTGTCTCCGTGAACAGCCGGAGAACCGCCGATCGTGGCTCGCCAGCAAAATGTAAACACGCGGGGAAGAAATCCCCGCTGTTTACATCATACGGGGCTTCAACACAGCAGCGCCGTAAGGTTGATCGGCAATCCCTGGCCTCTGATTGGCCGGGGATCGCCGGCATATGATAGGCTGAAGCCTATTCTACAATGCGCAGGACGGATAGCCATCCTGCGCTGCTCACAGGGGGAGGGAGAGGGAGGGAGAGGGACGGAGTGCCGAAAACGCTGGGGAGGGGGGCTTTGAAGAGCCCCACCGCAAAGCGCAGCAAGCCGGCGGCAATCAGACCCCCCCAGGAGAACATCCCCCTAGTGGGGAAAAAAGGGGGTAAGTCTGATCGTCCTGGCTCTATCCTGATCTGTGCTGCGGGCTGGAGAGTCCACGCAGCACAGATCAGGCAAACCACCCCTGGTCCTTACACCTGGATGATTTTCACAAAGACATGTTCCAAAACTGTATAATAGTAAAACACTCTCCTAAGCTTTCTGCTATATGTTATTTTATTTTTATGATGTGTGGACGTAACAGACAGTGATGAATGTCATTACCAACGCTGTGAGGATGATTCATGAAGCAAAGCTGACCTTTCCTGCTTTCCATATACATTAATGTAAGTTTGACATCATCACTATCCAAATAGGCAATATTATTAACTGAAAATCTGGTGACGGCTGAGGTTTGACAGCTGAGGCACTGGTCATAGATAAACCTCTCTAGGTGCAGGAAAAAATGTCTGTTGGGGCGCTATATGGTGTAGTTAACACAAGGAAAGGTAATGCAGATAAAACATAAATTACATCCAATACCGAACAGCAAAGTTTATATATCACAAAGATGACTTAACTCATGATTTATCTTTCCTTATATGTTTATCTCATTAATTATCTCTCCTTAGGTCTGATGCAGTAATCTCCCACTAAGATGCTGTAGGCAGGGAGCGCACAGAAATGTTTACCGGTACTAGTGCAGGGGGAGCACCTCCAGGCAAGTTACTGGGTTAAAGGTCACATTGCTATGGTAAATTGTGGCGGCCGCGGAACATGCGCTCCCATAACAATGCGAGATTAGTGCATCAGGCCCTTTGGCCCTTATTCAGTTCACTGTGGACTTAATCCAATTCAATTTTTCTCATAAGTTTCATCCTACACAATAATTTTATGTCTGTTTAAAATAACTTTTCAGCACTCTGCTACTGATTTTGGAGAAAATATGAATTGAATGAAGTGTCTCTTTAGCTGTTTATCTCACTCTTTAGGCCCAGTGAGATGATAATCAGGCTGCAGGTTGGTCCGTGTGTACTTAGCTTAAAGGCTCATACACGCCTACCAACAATCTGTCCAACTATCTTTCAAACTTGTCTGTTGGAAGATAAGTTGGGTGTGTGTACAGCTGACAATCAACCAGATGACCAACTGATAACAGGTTGTTTGCCAGATCCAACCAGTGGATCAATCTGCCCAACTATCAGGCAGGTTGGAACATGTGTACAAGTCTTTTGAACAAGTTTGTTGTTTTTGAATGCGGACATGTGAAGTTTGTCATTTAGCTTGCGGGCATACTGTAATACTTAAGTGAGTTGGTTGGTTGGCATGTGTGTACGTACTTGTCAGGTAAACAACTTGTTGTGTGGTTGGTCATGTTGTGCGGTTGGTTGTGCTTTAAGTTGGACATGTATATTATCCTTAAATGAGATTTATAAAAGTGTAAACGAGATAAAAAATGAAAAATAATAATAATATAATTATATAATACTAGACCTAAGGCCCGTTACAATAACGGGCGTTAGGCCTCTCCACTCACAACACAAGTCCCCTTCCACCCTAGTCACCTCCGCTACTGTCACCACCGCATCGCCCGCAGGTCATCGCCCTGGCCCCATCTTGCTGTCCCACAATTCGTCTGCATGCCGTGCATAAGCAGTAAGCTAAACGCACGGACACAGAGACAAAGGAGAACGCAGGGACATAGGGGTATTATTATAGAGGATTATGTATTATATTATTATTATTTTTGCTGTGGATGTGTACAGTCACATAACTACTAACCATTTCACAACCGTCATGTGGTCCAGTATGACCAAGGTGGGGGTTGCAAATCTTGACATCCAATAATAAATAATTTATCATACATTGTGCTTAGCTCTGCAGGATCACTCATATTTTTTTTATAAAGAACCCAAATAGCTCATGGTGAAGTTGAGAAGGAACTGAAGAAGAAAAAAACTCTCTTTTTAAAAAATAAATACCAAATATAAATGTGCCTTCTTAAAACAGAAGGTATTTTCAGTTATTCATCTTTATATGAGCAGGGAATAACTCTCATGGTGTATCACTTATAAATTAATTCATTTATGTCCCTAAAAACCAGACAAACATCCAGAACGCCTAAAGCTTATTAAGTTTAGAGAGCCATGTTAGTGCAACATGCATACAGCTGTTTCAGATTTGTGGCTCCTCAGCAGTGCAAGGCATAACAGTAATTAGGCATTAGAGTAATGTGGTTCTGTATGGTAGGGCTTGGGTAATCAAATCTTACAGAGTTCCAAGTATGTTCTCTAATTATCTCTAGTCCTGGTGAACCTTGGTAAATCAAGGTCCCTGTCTTAGTGTCTCAGTGCTATGCCTAATTATTTCCTTGGCAACCTCACATGTTTCGTACAGAACAGCTTGAAGTCAACATAATATAATTAATTCCAGGTCAACCTACAGTAAATCGTAAAATAAAAAAACTTGCTTCCTGGTTCAAATGTAGCCCTGTTATGTGGTAATGCTGGCAGAATAATTGCCTACTCTATTGACTGATGGGAAATTTTCTTAAATCTAACTTTCTCTTCTCACTCTAACCTGTTGCTTCTGGCCACACAGAAATCAACCCATCACATTTCAAAGCCCACAGGGAGGTTTAGATTGAGCACTGCTGCTCAGACTGCACACGTCTTCTGCTGCTTGGCATGATTTTTTCTGACAAGAAGCAGCAGGCTAGAGTGAGCAGAAAAAGGTCGGCTTCAGATAATTTCCCATCTACCAACAAAGTTTGTAAACTTGTAAACGTACACAACCAATTTAACCTCCGTGTCATTATGATTACTTCCAGATTTAGGGTCCAAAAGCCGTGCAATTTTTTCACAAGCTTTTAGGCCCTAAAAACAAGAAACAAAACATACCACAGAGAGATCTGCAGCAGCTACTGCATATAACTCACTCAGGCTCGGGATTACCACTCTGAGCTGCCGATTTCTGTCCCGAGCCTGATTTGGGATTACCACTAAGGAGGTTAAATCATATTGACCAAAACTTGCTATTGTTCTCTTTTAACTATGTTAATACTAGCATCACAGTTTATCACATTTTCCGTTTATTTCTGCTAGCAGTGATGTGGTAGGCGAAGAGAATATCACTGTATTGTGGGAACTTGCTCAAAACAGAATCAATCTTTAAAATACAGATATGTTAAATAATAAAGCAGCGGATACTGAATAATTTCACAAAACACAGCTCTTTTTCTTTGAATAAAACATCAAATGCTTTAATGTGTAAAATCAAAATGAAGCCCAAGTTGTGTACAACGGCGCTGCATGTTAATGGACGACATTGTGATTTTCCAGAAAGAGACCTCTGGTACAAAACATACTGATTGTTTTCATCATTAAAGGAAAATTCTGTTTTCTTAACAAAAAAAAATTATAAATACAGACTCGCAGAAAAAACACAGTCACACAAGCTTTTTGTAATTTAAAGAGCACCATAGCAACATATAGAAGAATGCAGTAAATTATTCAGGATACCCATTTTTACGTTAACTATCCTGGTCTCAGCAACAGAAACATTTCCTATATTTATATATTGTATATTGGTATGTATCCCTGCCCTCCCTGTGATGTCGCAGCCTAGGCTGTTTAGCTTTGCAGAATTCTCCTCCTAGAGCATTCTGGGAGATCAGGTATTATTTCTACTGAGTTCTACTGGCCACAGAACACACAACAAACATTCCACAGAGATGCACCTGAAAGCACTAAAGCTGTTGCCACCTGTGCTAAATGTCAGAATGTGAATCAGGGTGAGGAAAGATTTTACAGTGGACAAACACTAACTAAATCATTTATGAAGTAATATTGTAAAAAATAAGCAATTTTATTTATTCTGTTATTTTCAGCACAGTTCCTCTTTAATGTTGCTGAGTTATCCTTCCCTTTCATCTTGCAGCCAGTTATACATTTCCAAAACTGACAGTAAACTCAAATTTCAATTCCAATATGCTCCCAGTATCTAAGAGCTCCCTGGGAGCACAAGAATTGATTTGTTGATTAGCACCGGTACTTCCAGTTATTCTTCTTTGGTCTGAAAAGTTTCTTTAAAAGCCAAATATAGAACTGTTACCTTGTCAAAATATATATCTACACATGTCCATTAGCTCTACTGTATACTGGAGTGTCTGCTATCGCAGGAACCACAGAACTGTACTTTATATGGACCTCACAAAAATGACCTTATCTTACAAATAATTTCATGAAATGTTTTAGAGAATACAGAGAACATGCATGCACTAATTTCTCTTAAGTCCAAACATCACATATCATCCAGTACAACACAGTTACTATAATAAAACAAAAAAAGAGTAACATTTTCTTGATATGTACATGTAGTCCCCGGTTAACGAACGAGATAGGGACTGTAGGTTTGTTCTTAACCTAAATCTGTTCTTAAAGAGACTCCGTAACAAAAATTGCATCCTGTTTTTTATCATCCTACATGTTCCAAAAGCTATTCTAATGTGTTCTGGCTAACTGCAGCACTTTCTACTATGACAGTCTCTGTAATAAATCAATGTATCTTTTCCCTGTCAGACTTGTCGGCCTGTGTCTGGAAGGCTGCCAAGTTCTTCAGTGTTGTGGTTCTGCTATGAACTCACCCTTTCTGGTCCCTCTATGCACACTGCCTGTGTGTTATTTAGATAAGAGAGAAGAGAGAAGCTGCTCTAATCAGCTGGATAAATCGTCCTCTGAGCTGGCTGGGCTTTCACATACTGAGGAATTACAAACAAGGGCAAAGCTGTTTGCAGGAAGAAAAGAGCAGCCTGAAACTTCAGTGCATGGGGGAAAGAAACACACAAACGATCTCTTGAGATTCAAAAGGAATGCTGTATACAGCCTGCTTATGTATGGATGTATTTTCTATGTGTGGACATACTGTACATCAACCTACTTCCTGTTTTGGTGGCCATTTTGTTTGTTTACAAACAAAATTTTTAAAACTGTTTTTAACCACTTTTAATGCGGCGAGGAGCGGCGAAATTGTGACAGAGGGTAATAGGAGATGTCCCCTAACGCACTGGTATGTTTACTTTTGAGCGATTTTAACAATACAGATTCTCTTTAAGTTAAAACATTGTGCCATCTCTGTTTCCTGTACCTCCTCTGTGCCCCCCTGTGCCTCCAGTGTCCCCCTATGTGTCACCTCTGCCCTCTGTACCTGCTGCTTATACAAGTTTAAAAGCCATTTAAAAAAAAATTAAAACCTATTTTCTCTAAAACTACAAGTCCAATTTTTTTTTTGACTTGTGCCCATGGAAACACAGAATTCATGCCATTCGTATTGGCGGGTTGTTCGTAAGTCGGGCATTCATAAGTCGGGGACTACCTGTAATGAGAATGAAATATTGTGATTTGTAGTTATAATTTGTTATTACTGAAAACTTGCTTAAAACATATTATGCATCAAATAGTATACCACAAAATTTGTAAGTTTATCTCTAAGTTAGCCAGTAAATGGTCTAATCCTGATTCAAAACGACTTGCTTTTACTGATGACTAACACGGTACAACACTCTACTGCTTCTAAATGAGAGCAACAAATCAAAGTAGTATGGGCAGAAAGGTGGCGTAGTGGATAGCACTCTTGCCTTGAAGTGCTGGGTTCTCAGTCCAAATCCCAGGCACTATCTGCAAGGAGTTTGTATGTTCTACCCATGTTTGCGAAAGTTTCCTTTGGGCACTCCGGTTTCCTCCCACATCCCGAAAACATACAGATAAGTTAATTGGCTGCCTTCTAAAATCGGCCCTAAACTACTATGGACACATCGCTATGGTAGGGATTAGATTGTGAGCCCCTCTGCTGAGGGACAGTTAGTGATAAGACTATGTACTCTGTACAGCGATGTGGAAGATGCCAGTGCTATATAAATAATAAATAATAATACACTAAATAAAAAACTCACCTCCCTTCCTCAAGGACAAATGCTACACAAAATTAAAACATCCCCGACCACCACCACAACCATCAAATGTAATGGAAGATGCATTCAAACAACCCCTCAGATCATGACACAGGAGGAAACATGACCTTGCATACTTTCTAAGAGGTGCGGAACACATAATACAATAAATAAGAGAGGTTTCAGGTTCAGACATAATGCGGGTGACACACTGAAACTTTACCAAGATCTTCAAGGCCTTCTCAATCAGCAACAAGCATGTTTTAATGATATTGAGCAGAATTAATTGGCCAGGGGTGGAGACAGATATAAGGAACCAAGTAGTACCAATTAACTTCTTACTGTAGGTGGAGTAACGTTATCATAGAGGACTGCTGGGGGTTGAAATGGAGGGAGAAAGAGTAGCACGGTGGCGTTGTTGTTAGTGCTCTTGCCTTGCAGCGCTGGGTCCTGGTTCAAATCACAGCCAGGTCAACATCTGCAAAGAGTTTGTATGTTCTCCCCATGTCTGTGTGGGTTTCCTCCAGGCACTCCGATAAGGCTATTTCGGCACCTCAAAAAAACTAGGCACCTCATAGCAGTAATGTAATACTGTGCGGGCGCATAAGCGTAATTCGGGGCTCCGGCGGTTGTGACAACTCAGAGAGGGGATAGTATTTAAGTCCACCAAGGAGTTTTGTGGCAGCAGGGAGAGCTGTCATTCGGCTTGCCCTGCGCCCAACTCACCAATATACATACACTACATGAATCCACATACACATTTTACCAGGCAGTGTGATAAAATAAATACAGGTCCGCTTGCAGTATCACTTCTGCTCTACCGAGACTTCTATACCAAGAAAATGAGAGTAGATTAGTTTGGTGTGTTCTAGCAGTGAGATATGGATGTACCCATCCCAATAAATACCACTTTTTTCTTTGTCCTTGATTGCCTAAAAAAATAAAATAGCTATTATAAAAAACTTAACTTAGCATTTGCATGCCCTGCACAGTTATTTCAAACGAGATCTCAACATGTACCATTTACAAGGAATCCCAGGCAATCGTCAGTAAGATGAAGCGTAGAGTGCAAAGGGCAAATATACATTGCAATTATTGGTTGCAGCGCGACGCTCAAGTCAGTCGGCAGGTCATCATTATTCTATAAGCCAAAACTGTCTGAGATCAGTATATAAAGACTTAAAGGATTTTACAGGAAGGAATAATAATAATTCTGATGAAATAAAAAAAAATACTGCCGTCACTGCCGCGGTAATTTACAATGCATCGGCAAGGAGCGGGTTAATAATATCAGCCCCAGCCAAATCCCATTAATGTTCTCCAGAGACTGTTTAAGAGGTTTCAGATCAGTCCCTCATAATGAGCCGTGTGCAGGAATCATGAAATTCATGAGCGGATGACCCATCGTTCAGGTCCCATCGTTACATCTCGCTGTCTCCCAGGCAGATCAGACAGGCAAGCTTGTAACCTTTTCCCTTTTGTCGTCTATTTCCCTTCCTTGTCATTTGGTTTTTCGCAGCGCTGGCAGTGTGTGAGAGGAAGATGATCAGAGGCACAAGCCGAGAAAAAAGCAACTGATTTGGTATTTAAAGGTGTGGTTCCACTTAACGTTATACCTAGGATTGGCAATGAAGTGAAAGAACTTAACAAATCAAGTCTGCTGCACCTTTTTTAACTTGGCATTTTCATTATACCGGATTGCAAAATAGTCATTATATTTAATGCGCAGAATAAAATTCCTGCAGAGTGTACAAGATTGTTCAAGAGAAGAGAAATGAACGGCTTATCAAAACTTCAGGGTTTGAAGTATAAATTTTAAGCAAGGCACTACTTTTTTTTTTCATTGGATAGGCCAAGCAGACATAACGCTAGTTAACCAGGATTGCAGGATGAAATGCTTTGCAGAGTCAAAGAACTTTGGTGAATTCTATTGTGTTGATGTAGCAAGCCACCTGCAGAATATCTGGAAAGTTCTAAACACTATTTTAGGAAGTTGAGATAAGAGCCTCTATGCAATTCACTTTTTCTCCTGAGTTTTCTCCTAGGTGATATTTTTACATCTTTTCATAGAATGCCTTTTAAACCACCAGCAAGCAAGAAAATACCCAAAATAATTTTAAGAGTGCTTGTTCACCATCTTTTGGGCACTTAAATTGTAAAATATTGAACAGTTAATTTAAGCAGAAGATGAAAATTATCTCCTAGAAGATAACGCAGGAAAAAAAGTTAATTGCATATGGGCCTTCTTGAACTCTTTATTAAATATTCTATATACTAATCCACCGTTGTAAGTATGCATGGATGCACCTGTTGGGCAGCGGCTTAGTGTGGGCGGCACAGCTGTGCAATGGTTGTGGTGCGCACCCTGAGCGCACAATTCTTTTAAAAATTGGGGGTTCCCTGATATATTATAAGGGTCACAGTAGCAATTGTGTAGTCATAGATAGATGCAGTTAAAGGGAACCTGAAGTGAGAAGAATATGTCTTCATTCCCTTATAAGCATTTCTAGTTTCCTTGCTGTCACGGTGAGCTTAATGGTGCCCATACATGGTACAATTTTTTCTTTTTTTTTTTGATTAGATTATTTTGTTGCGATTATTCCGCTAGATCGAATATAAAGATTTTTCCAACATGTCTGATTGGATTTTTATTGAAAATACTGGATAATTGATTCTTTTTTCTTGGTCAAAGAAAAGATTCTTTTAAACTTTCATTCGATTTGATCGTTTTGGTCGAATAAACAGGAAAAAGGAACATTTTTATTGTACCTTGTATGGGCACCTTTAACCTTTGTTGTTTGTGAGCCGCACACCAGCAACAAGCATGCAGCCAGTGGAGTCAAACCAGAGTCAAAGTATCTGATCTGCATGCTCATTCTGAGCCAGTGACTTCATGTATTAGAGCAGGGGTGTCAAACTCAAATACAAAAAGGGCCGATATTGTACACTGGGACCTAGTCACAGGGCAACCTCAATGTCTAGTGACCACCTCCCTCCCTGATAAAGTTCCCAGGTGTCTAATGGCCCTCCCTCCAACCCCTATACAGTTCCCTTGTTTCTAGTGTCCCCCTCCCTTATACAGTTCCCTAGTATCTAGAGGCCCCCACCCTACCCTATACAATTCCCTTGTGTCTAGAACCCACCCCCCCATACTGTTCCCTAGTGTTTAGTGCTTTCCCCCTCCCTCCCCCATATGGCTTCCCTGATGACCTAGGGCTTCATCTCCAGTATAGCTTCCCTGGTGGTCTAGAGTGGCCCAAACATAATGCAAAGTGGAGAAACCATTCGAGGGCCAAATTTAATGGCTCTGAGGGCCAGATTTGGCCCACGGGCCAGACCTTGACACGTACAGTATGTATTAGAGACAGAGCATCAGCACAGAAGTCAACTGGCATTGTTTATTAGATAATGAAGATGGCAGCCTCCAAATTCCTCTAACTTCAGGTTCAATTTAAAGATCCAGTTTTCAAACTCTCAAATTTCCATTTACCTTATTTTTTCATCTATATCTCCATTGTTCCCTACATTTGGTGTCCATAGTGGTGAGAAAAAATCTCCTAACTAGCACATTTCCACCGACCCAGGAAGGGAGACAAATACATCCAGTCAAAGCCAGGAGAAGCTCATCACTTAGCTGGCAGCTTGTTAATTAACCAGCAGATTTACGCATTGATTGGCTAAACTATTTTCCATTTCTGTGTGGATTTAGTATGTTAGGATATTTGTTTTGCTTATATAAGTAAACAACTACCTGTTCCCAATATTAGTTTTAACACAACATTGCAGCAGCAGGCATTTTCTTTTAATGAAATTAATGTTTGGTTTGGATAGTTTTACTGTGAACTGTGTTTAATTTAGACTTTATATTTCTTACATTAATTCTCTACGTTTATGGGCAGGTACAACATTCCTATGTACAACAACCATATCACCAGTGGCTTCCTGTACCCACCCAGCTATCAGCATATCTCAGTGGCACATCCTAATTTTCTTCATCTCCAGATTAGGACACATAGGCTCATAATCAATGCACTTTTAGTCTTAAGTTTTAACTATTATGCAAATTGCCTGTAAAAAATGGAGCTGGCAACATGGAGTGGGTGTTCCCAGCTAAACAGCAGGCAGTTTTTTTCCAATTCTTTCTCCTGCAACTTACAGGCTCTTTGTGACCAGCATTGCAGCTGCAGCAGATTCTTACCATTATGAGACCCTGTTGAGCTGCAGTGTTGGGTACAAAGATTGATATCTCACTGGAAGTGGGAGGGGGTGGAAAAGGTCGGGTGATCTGTGCTCACAGGAGGGACTGGATTGTGCCTCTTCCCTGACTATCTCAAGTGAGTAATGATACAAAAAGTCCGAACAGCATCCCAACAGATAATGGTACTACAGGATGCAGCCAACCTAGTAAGTTAATATATTTCTTGCAAAACGTACAGATGTACAATGTATAGAACAATGTACATTGTTAATTAATGCACATTTACTATATTGTGCATTGGTATGGGGGTCAAACTAGATATTTAAGTATGCTTATCCTTTGAATTAGTAGTAATGTCCGGAATATTATGTAATTTGTACTAGATGATTTGTAGGTGGGAGCAGGCAGAAGCCTTCTTACATATACAGTGTGATACAATATGACTGTGTCCTGAGCTTGGTCAATCAACAGATAGATGGCTAGACAGACAGACTAACGTACAGCTGCAATGCCTTGACCTGCAGTGTTAGTCCTAGAATTATTTAAAACTATAATTATCCATAAGGGCCAGCTCAAGGGCAACTCGATGGTGGCATCATTAGCATATCAATGTGCTGTAATATGATTCTCGATAGCAACAAGAGGTAGCTCTATTCAAATATCCTTTGCAGGATTATTTTGTATTCTGAAAGTCACGGGCATGAAATGAAGACTAGAGGGGCAGTTTGAAACAAAACTAACAATACTGTAATTCCCTGAAGCTACTGACAAAAGAGAGTGATAGCTCAAATGACTGTGGGGCTTAATCATAAAGTGGTGATGAGCTGATTACCAAAAAAAAACCAAAACATTATTTCTGCTGACATGCAATGTTTCAGGTCACCATATTTATTAAAAATGGAGCTTGAATGATCACCACTTTTATAAGGGATCACTACTTTTTGGTGATTGTCCAGTTAACTGGGGGCACTACTACCTACTGCTTTCCAGACAGCTGCTAGACAACTGGCCATTAGGGATGGTTGATACGGAATTATGCAAAATCGGTATAGAAATGTATGCAATTTGAAAATTAACCAATTGTAAGGGACTTACCTCCGGGATCCAGCGACGTGGCTGTCTCTGCCAAGAGCGGGTCGCGTCCTGGTACTTCCGCATGTCGGCAGCTGTCCGCTGTTGACGCACGCACTGGGGATCACTCTGCGCATACTGATGGGCGTATGTCTTGCTCCTTTCAGCCGCTGTATGGTCTGAGGTGGCGACAGAGGTAGTGTCAGCTGACAGGATAGTCATCTGACACTGAGGCAGGGGTTTATTTAATAAATATAATGGATGCTGACCCTGGCTGGGATTGAACCCTGGTCTCTCACGTCGGAGGCGACGTCCTTATCCAGTATGCTATAGCTGACACACAGTCAGCATGTTTTGCTGGTCAATACTGGTTAGTCAGCTGACATGTATTGCCAACTGTGTTAGCTGATCTCTCTGTCAGCTGACGCTTAAACAGGATTAATGCCTGAGTGTGATTGGCTGTTGTGTGCATGTGGCTGGCCACTGATTGGATACTGTCAGTATTTAAGCCTTGCTGTGAGAGTTGCATGTTGCCCATGATAGCTCTAGTTTGCTGGTTGCTCTGTATACCTGATCTTGTTATATTGGATTATCTGGATTTCGACCTCTGCTTGTTTACTGGACCTCCCTTGTCTGCTGCCTGAACCGACCTACTGCCTGGATTATCGTTAAGACTTTGCTACCTGATTTGACCTCGGACAGATTCTTTGACCTCTCTTCTGCCTAGCCTTCCTGTACTGCGATATTTCTGTTACCCGTGTATGACCCTGTACCAGGGTCAGACTGGGACACTAAGGGCCCACCAGGAAAGCTTTAGCCTGCCCCCCCCCCCCCCGCCCGATCCCCTCGCCCCCCCCCATTTTGGGCTCACATACATGTACATGTACTCTAGAAATTTAGTAGGACATTAGATTATGGTAGGGAATAGATTGTGAGCAGTTCTGAGGACAGTCCCCAACAGGGAGATGTCAAAAATAAATGGGTCATGATGGGTCATCGGCAGACTTAAAAATACACAAAATAACAAAAAAATACACAAAATAAGTAGCGGTGTTATTCACAGAGATTGGGTCCGACCAGATGCATTTTAGATAAAATAATCAAGTAGTTACATGCCTCATGTAAATTCATCAAGCAGTCAAATGCCGCAAAATTTAAAATATTGAGTAGTCCAGTGCTGTCCAACTTTGCGGGCGTGGAGGGCCATTTTTTTCCAGACCACATAGTGGAGGGCCGACCCCCCCCTCAAAGAAAAAAATTCTAGCAGCAGTTTCCCCACAAAATGCAATCAGATTGGCAGCAGATTCCTTATAAAATGCAATCAGATTGTCAGCAGGTTTCCTCACAAAATGCAATCAGATTATCAGCAGATTTCCCCACAAAATGCAATCAGATTATCAGCAGATTTCCCCACAAAACGCAATCAGATTGTCAGCAGATTTCCCCACAAAAACGCAATCAGATTGTCAGCAGATTTCCCTACAAAATGCAATCAGATTCTCTCGGTACGCTGTTCCCCGTTGCTGCTGCTGCTGGCTGGCTGCAATTCTGGAGGAGGGAGTGTGAAAGGAGGGCCCTAGGTGAGGGGGGGTAGGCTTCCCCCCCTCCCTGCTGCTCTGTGCCCACTTTCCCGCTCTGTCAGACGAGTAGGCGGGGCCCACCGAGGGAAAACACTGTACTACGGTGGCCCAGTCCGAGCCTGCCCTGGACTGTTGCTGGACTTTGCTACTGTGTTCTTGTTTAGGCCTGGAAGTTTTGCTCACCCTGCATTCAATACCTTGCACACTAAAGGCCTGGGTGTAACCGAAGTCGGGTAGGTGTTGTCTTCTCACCTCTCGTTCAAGCAGGGTGAAGTGTGTGGAGGTAGATTGGGGCATTGGAGCTGATTCGTGAGTGGATATTCCTACACCAATACAATTGCACCATGGTGGTATTCAATTGGTTTATTTTCAAGCTGCATACATTGGCATACAAAATTTGCATAATCTTCTAATCTACTAGTGATGTTGCTTCTTCAGCCTTAATCAGACGTTTGACACCATAGGGAGTAAAATCAGTAAGGCTATCACTGTGCATAATCCAGAATATCAATATGGCTGGCACTGTGCAGAATCTACAATATCTATATGGTTGTCACTGTGCAGAATCTAGAATATCAACAAGGCTGGCACTGCCCATAATATCAATATGGCTGGCACTGTACAGAATCCAGAATATCAAGATTGCTGGCACTGTGCAGAATCTAGAATATCAATATGGTTGGCACTGTGCAGAATCTAGAATATCAATATGGTTGGCACTGTGCAGAATCCAGAATATCAATAAGGCTGGCACTGCCTAGAATATCAATATGGCTGGCACTGTGCAGAATCCAGAATATCAATATGGTTGGAACTGTGCAGACTCTAGAATATCAATATGGCTGGCACTGTGCAGAATCCAGAATATCAATATTGTTGTAACTGTGCAGAATCTAGAATATCAATAAGGCTGGCACTGTGCAGATTCTAGAATATCAATATGGCTGGCACTGCCCAGAATCCAGAATATCAACATGGTTGGCACTGTGCAAAATCTAGAATATCAATATGGCTGGCACTGTGTAGAATCAAGAATATCATAATGACTGGCACTGTGCAGAATCTAAAATATCAATATGGCTGACACTGTGCAGAATTCAGAATATAAATATGGCTGGCACTGTGTAGAATCAAGAATATCAACATGGTTGGCACTCTGCAGAATCTAAAATATCAATATGGCTGACACTGTGCAGAATTCAGAATATAAATATGGCTGGCACTGTGTAGAATCAAGAATATCAACATGGTTGGCACTCTGCAGAATCTAAACTATCAATATGGCTGACACTGTGCAGAATCTAGAATATCAATATGACTGGCACTGTGCAGATTCTAGAATATCAATATGGCTGGCACTGCCCAGAATCCAGAATATCAACATGGTTGGCACTGTGCAGAATCTAGAATATCAATATGGCTGGCACTGTGCAGAATTTAGAATATTACAATGGCTGGCAGTGTGTAGAATCAAGAATATCAACATGGTTGGCACTGTGCAGAACCTAAAATATCAATATGGCTGACACTGTGCAGAATCCGGAATATCAATATGGCTGGCACTGTGCAGAATCTAGAATATCAATATGGCTGGCACTGCCCAGAATATCAATATGGCTGCCACTGCCCAGAATCCAGAATATCAATATGGCTGGCACTGTGCAGAATCCAGAATATCAAGAAGGCTGGCACTGTGCAGAATCCAGAATATCAATATGGCTGGCACTGTGCAGATTCTAGAATATCAATATGGCTGGCACTGTGCAGAATCCAGAATATCAATATGGCTGGCACTGTGCAGAATCCAGAATAGGTAAATCGCATCTGCAAATTTTGACCCAGAGCTATTTCAAAAGTGCCCACAATTGTCAGATACTGATATCCACTGAGGGAGAGGAATATATACTGCAAAGTAATTACATATTACATTAGATCAAATAAAAAATAGATTAGCAGAAACGTTTCCATATAATTTTAAAAGATAGAGATGCTGTGATTGTACCATTTTTGTAGTGTACTCCAAGGTCATCTTTAAGATATAAATATTCACTTGTGTAACTTGCCATGAAAAAATGATATCACTTCTCTGTGAGATGTAAGAAGACTGCTCAGTCTGAACATTATACCATTTGCCCTCCTGTAATAAACCATGTACTTACTGTGCACGTGAATTTTGGGTGCCATAGAAAATTGGGCGCAGGAACTGCTGATAGTAGAATATTCATACATTTACCAATATTCTACAATTTAAAGTGTTAATTTTCAATAGTAAAAAATTGTCAATTGTTACCGATGTTTTACTACAGCTAAACCTAAACCTACTCACACACAGAGCCCTCCCCATGACACCTAAACCTGACCAACCCCCTCCACAAACCCCTTTCCCAATGCCTAACCATAACCACCACCCCACACCTTATGCATGAAAACCCTTCCTGACACCTAACCCTGAACACCCCCCCCTGCACAAACCCCCTTCCAAATGCCTAACCATAACCACCCCCATCACACAAATACCCTTCCTAGTGCCCAACTGCCCCCTCCTGTCAAACCCCTTCCCAATGCCTAAACCTAACCAACCCCCCCTTTGCACATCCACCCTTCCTGAGGCCTAACTGTCCCCCCTGCACAAAACATTTGCAAAAAAAAGAGGTGCTTTCTCTTTGTCGCCAGCTTAAAAACCGAGACCCCCCCCCGCGCAAAACCCCAATAATTATTAGGTGCCATCTGCCACCCAAATTTCCCTTTTGGCGCCAGCTTGATATTTTCAAATAAAGTCTATGTCAGCGCCTGATTTGTCTAGAAGCCACATGCGCGCTTGCTTACTAAAGGTTTGCCTGTTACCCTAATGTCATTAAAGGGAACCTGAAGTGAGATGTAAATGGAGGCTGCCATGTTTATTTCCTTTTAAACAATACCAGTTGCCTGGCAGTGCTCCTGTTCTACAATCAGAGGTGCGCTGAGCCCCCCCAGAAACTGCAAACGCACCTTGAACCCAAACAGAAGATCTGCATTTACACCAAAAGCAAGGCTGCTAAGTTGGAGCAGCTGACCAAAAATGAATTAAATTAGTACATAGCAAAGAAATGAACAGCGCTACTTAAAAACAGATAAGTGCCTACCTGCAAGAGAGTGCAAGCCCCACTTGTGGGATAAAATACACACCTAGCATACACATGACCTGTCTACCACTGTAGGATGTTGGTTTCCTGTAACAGCTTGCATGCAACTTGTTAAGTACTCGTCCCTCCCACTGCGAAGAAGTCGTCCCCCTATGGGAGGGGACCTAGCACTAACTAAATCCTAACCTATGCATATGCATAGCCTGGGTGCGCTACCAAGTAAAATCGAAAATTGCGCAAAAGGTGGATCAGCGCATCACCAGGCCGCCTCCAAATGGCCTACAATCAGAGGTGCACTGAGCCCCCCCAGAAACTGCAAACGCACCTTGAACCCTAGCAGAAGCTCTGCATGTACACCAAAAGCAAGGCTGCTAAGTGGGAGCAGCTGGCCAAAAATGAATTAAATTAGTACATAGCAAAGAAATGAACAGCGCTACTTAAAAACAGATAAGTGCCTACCTGCAAGAGAGTGCAAGCCCCACTTGTGGGATAAAATACACACCAAGCATACACATGACCTGTCTACCACTGTAGGATGTTGGTTTCCTGTAACAGCTTGCATGCAACTTGTTAAGTACTCATCCCTCCCACTGCAGAGAAGTCATCCCCCTATTGCGCAATTTTCAATTTTCGATTTTACTTGGTAGCGCACCCAGGCTATGCATATGCATAGGTTAGGATTTAGTTAGTGCTAGGTCCCCTCCCATAGGGGGACGACTTCTCCTCAGTGGGAGGGACGAGTACTTAACAAGTTGCATGCAAGCTGTTACAGAAAACCAACATCAAGCCAATCAGAAGACTCAGAATGAATAAACTAATCAGAGAATGCGGATTTTAGGTGAACATGTTGGCGGAAAATCCGCATTACCGATATTCGGTAATTTTAAGAAGGCTCAGGAAGTCAGAATGAATTAGCCAATCACATAATGCATTTTTTCACGAAACTATGCTTGCCGATATTCGGTAATTTAAAGGGAATCTTAGCAGAAACTGTCGGTATGCATATAAGTAAAGAGGGGACACTCACCAACCCCTTCACTAAGGGCCTGAGCCCACTAATTCAGTTGTGTGCAGTTGTGTCCGCTTTTCAGAAACACATCAATGTTACAGATGCTGAAAAGCGGACACAACTGCGTTCAACTGAGTTAGTGGGCTCAGGCCCTTAGTGCTTCTGCTCCAATGTAATTGTTTCAATTACATTGAAACAAGCAACTCTGAACTAAAGTCATGCTGTGCTTTGGAACAGGAAGCCTGCAGGTCCTCTCTGCACATGTGCAGGCTTCCTGGCTTCTTACTCCTCTCCGCTCGTGAACCACATAATGACGTGTGGCAGAGAGAGGGGGAAGAAGCCAGTATAGTGGCCACCTGGGGAACAGGAGCGCTTACTGAAGGGGCCGGTGAGTGTCCCCTATTTACTAAATAGCCGTGGGTATGCTTATATGCATACCCACAGCTTCTGCTAAGAGTCCCTTTAAAGCCAATCAGAACTTCAGAAGACTTACAATGAATAAGTCAATCAGAGAAGGTGAAAATTTCCACAAACATTTTCATGAAAATTTTTGTTGGAAAATCGGCATTGGAATGCACAAATACGTGGTAGGCAGAAAGCATAGCGGTTATTGGCATTGACTGTAAGCAGAATTTCCGTGGAAGCGGAAATGGGAATTTACGACCATCCCTACAGGCCATCCCTACGCGTAGCCCCTGATACACTATTCACTGGATATTTTTGTATGCATAACAGGTGAATCTTACATAGTGTGTGATAATGGTCTACTCTTATGCAATTACCGTAACTTTTTCTTCTAGTTGCTATTTTCACACTTTGTCAATAAAATGCTTTTTAACTGCATGCAGTTAAAACTATGCCACTCTTGTAGCTGTTTAAGCCTGAAGCGGCGTAGTTTTAATGCCTCCTGCTCCCATACACGCCCATATAGCATGTCCCCGCCATCACAAAACTCCTGACTGTACCTTGTTCAGGAGCCAATTTTCATTGGCTCCTGACCCTCTGATTACTGTAAGCCAATCACAGTGATCAGGAAGTGGAAAATGAAAAAAGGGCTCTGGTCCTTAAGGACAGCCTCATGGTCCGAAATGAGTTAAACAAAAGTGCAAAAGTGCAGGCCGATGCTGTACAGACGTGTCGCTAGCCTCCAAGTTCTGTATCTATGTGGCTGGAAGGGAGAGGTGTCCATGGGGCTGAAGGAAGCTGCGGGTGAGTATAAAATCTTTTTATTCGGATATCTCAGGTTTACTTTAAGGTCACTTAAAGGATTATACTCTAGTACCACATTATCAGTGGAACAACCTGCATGTTTATGGCCTTCTAGCTTTGGTGACAACATCAACTCACACTTCCGAGAAATTTACCTGGAATCTCAGAGTAATCTACCTGGAATCTTTAAGGTGAAAAACCTAAAGCCTCATGTTTCTATTAAAAATGCTATAATAAATATGAAAGGATCACAGCATTAATTTGGATTACAGACAGTTTGGTAAATTAGGAAACTCTGGTCTGTGGAGCAAATCAGCGAATTGCTAGAGCAGCAATTTTTTTTTTTCAGCAATTACTCATTTCTTATTCAAAGGCTGTCCATATCCATTGCTTTCTGTCTTAGCAGATATTTTTTTACACAGGTGAATCATTTTAGCAGCTTTTTATAACTGGGATCTCTCTTTAAGAACACTATTTGCTGTACTTCTTATCTTTAGACTGCTTAGTTATTGCTCTATGCCGCAGTACAGCTTTCATGTTAAGTGGCCGCTTCTCAAAGAGGTAATTTGTTGGTAATATCAGAATATTTCAGCTATGTACTTAAAAAGATCAGTATCAGGAGAAGCCATACATATTGAACAAAAAAAGAAAAAAAGGAATTAAGTGTACTGTGCCATACCTTTATATTCTAGTTGGGGATTTTTCTATAATATTAGGCTTTGCTACAGGGATGCTGTCAATATCTTAAAAGTATAAATTAGACGTCCTAATCACACACCTTCTGGGAAATAATTCAGAATCAGGAATAGAATACTTACAGCACTCATTTAATATGTATGGTACAGCAAGGAAGCCAATATAAATATACATATATACATACCAATTACTTTATTTATTAAGTCCTAAGCCTCTGGATAACACCACCCATAATATGTACTTTGCCTGTCAACCTAACTTTATCTTTGTGGTTCAGCTTTTAATAGTTAGCAAATTATGACTTTTATGGATCTGTTCATTGTAAAACATTCCTGATAGGTTGATTACAGATCACAAAAAGATTTGGAAGACTATAGGAAAGCAGCCTAAGTTGGTGTCATGTGACCTCCATGTGCAATTTGATTTTGGCAGTCTGGAAAGGGTTAGTGTTAGGGTCAAAGCAATCTAGACAGCACAAAGCTTTGAGGGAAACATGCTGACTATTTCCTCTTTTGAGAAGAGTCCCATAATAAACTGAGCAGCTGCCAGGAACATTGAGAGGAGGATAAGCAAAAGATTTACTGCAAAGAGCAGAAGCTGACTTATTAGTCATTTTTATCAATTACGTGACAAAACAATACTCAAGCAAATATCTTGGCTCTAACAACTAACAGGACAATAAGAGGCATAGCTCTGATACTGGACATTGGTTGCCACAAAACCAACCTGGAATTTCAGGAGATCATGATGAGTTTGGATCAGCCACAGGTCTTATATTGTATTTCACTGGGAAGTTGAGGCTCCTGCTGTGAGAGACTCCTGACTAAAGTTGAGAGCTGTCCTCATAATGCACAGTTTAGTGGGAAGGCTGATGTAAGTAGCTTGTGCTCCTTCCATTCCAAGGCCACAAGAGCAGAAGGTCAACCTTGGCTTCTATTCTATTTCCTGCCATGTGCTAGTATCCCCCCCCCCCCCCACACACACACACACCTTCAAGCTGGGTGCATACATAGCAGAAACGCTAGCGTTGCGTAAAACGCAGCGTTTTTGCAGCTAATGAAAGTCTATGGGCCACAGGAAAAGGGAATATAAAAACGCATATGTATTTTATGTGCATTTTCAAACCTGTGTTTTTAAAAATGCTGGCTTTGTTGCATAATATTCATAGTCAATGGGAACACAATGCGTTTTCAATACGTTTTTTCCACAAAATATTTTTTTTGCTTTATTTCAGCTTTCTGTTGTCTTCCTAGTGATTTGCATAATTGGAAGTATAAAAACACATGAAAAACACATACAAAACGCACAAACGCACACAACATTAACATCAAACATGACATCAAATGCTATGTGTGCTCCCAGCCTTAATGTACAATACTATTCCCTCTCCATGTCTTACAAGTCCCACGCAGATCAAACATTAGGCAGGGGTCACACTTGTTTGCTTTTGTGCGCGTTTTCTGCACAGAAAAACAGATTTCAACTGAGAACTCATGTTAATCAATGGGCTAGGTCACATTTGAATGCAGATTTTACGTTCAGAAAAAAACCTCTTGCACAATTTGTCAGTTTTCTCTATAAATTACATTAGCTGCTGTAAGGCAGGGGTCACACTTGCCTTTCAGTTTTCTGAAATACAAGTGTGAGCCATGTCAGGAATATAGCAGCTAGTTATGAGGCTGATGATGTAAGAAATACAGGAGTATATTTCTATCATTTTTCTAATCTGCTGTGTATTATGTCAAAGGTGTAGATATGCCAGGCAAGATTCATGGACTGTTCATGTGATTGTGTGTGTGGGTCAATAGACCTACATTTGCATTTAATTCCTCTGGAAGCAGGGGGCTGGGACATTAGCATACAGTTCCTCTGGACAGTCAGAAAACAGGTAATTAGGAAACACTTAATCAGACAATGGCAGAAGTGAAGGGTTTTGTTCCACCTTATTTGGAGCTGAAGCTTTGAAGTCATTGACAATTGAAACATTTACACTTCTGTTGATGAAGGCTGTTAAAGCATTGTGAAGAACTCTAGACTAGTCAGGAAGAGTCTCCTCCCCAAACCTTTGACATGTGTGTTAAGCACTATTTCATTGTGAGGAAATTTAATTATTGGTGGAGGTGCAAACTATATCCTGTAAATTACATCTATTGGAAGGGGTTGAAAATCTCTGCAGACTTTAAAAACGGAGACAGGAAAGCTTTGATGCTAAGAAATAATGTTGAGGAAGCCTTTTGATGTCTGTCAGGATACAATCTTACCTGTCGAATTCTGCAACCTTCAAAAAGCTAAAACAGGAACCCTTTAAAGTTCGCATATCACAGGAAGACTAGGACAAGCGTTCGGTGATGTCACAAACGGGGAAATTGCATTAGTTCCTGGGGGCTGGACATTAAATGCCCCAGGGGACACTTCAGACTATTTAAGGTGGTCCAGAACAGTCACAGGTATCTTCTCCTGGAGGTAGCGCATAGCTAGGGATGATTGCGACTCCTGGTCCTGGTCCTCCCGTCAAACAACGTTCTAACCTAAGCTGGTAACGTTCTTTTTTCCCCCCGTTTATTTTTACGCAAATATCCTTGTGTGTATTTTTGTAACTTTTATCTTGTAACCTTTACTTTGCAACTTTTTTACTTTGTTTTGTACATCTTTTGTATATATTAAGTTCTGCATTGTTCCATGTTTTTTCTGGAATATTAAATTGTTATTTAAATAAGTTTGACTTCTGCTGTACTAAACTAACACTCACAGCCTAGAAGAGACTGCAGTGGAGCAGTGTATAAGTCCATTCCTAATTGTATGCTTGAGCAACACTACCATATGACATTGTAATTGCATTGTGTGTATGGGGCACTTCTGCACTCGACAGCAGAGTGGGAGTGGCTAACATTATCGTTTGGAAAGACTGGTAGTGGTTTTGCTGCACGACAGTGTAACTTGCATTACAAGTCAGTGCCTGATTGTGCTGTGTTACTGTACAACTGTACTGTGTGTGTGGGTGCGTGGCGTTCCCGTATTCGGCCTAAGTGCAAAGCTGACCCGAATACGAAAACGCAGATTGCGTGTTGAGCACTCGACAGCTGAGTTGACGTGTCTAGCAACCGCTAGTGGTGGCAGTAAGAAGCTTTTTAGGGGTCACAGCTTTGCTTGTAGCTTGAATAAGGCTGTCCCTGCTTGATCTGGTCAAACCCGCAGTCGGGAACCGTATACGCAGGCGTGCCGCGGGCCGGTTCTTGACAAGCCCTGTCTAATATGTTTCTTCCTGTGTGTCCCAGTAGACCCTCTCCCCACACCCATAATTTCCCACAACCTACATACCGTTATTTTCCTTAATCTATTATTATTATAGATGTATATGAGCCCTTTTATATTATGGACTGGGTGGTACAGTGATGTAGTGGATTGCACTGTCGCCTAGGGTCCCTAGTTTAAATTCAAATCTGGGCCAGGACACTATCTCCACAGAGTTTGTAAGTTTTCCTCCAGGCACTCCAGTTTCCTCCCACATTCCAAAAACATATTGATAAGTTAATTGACTCCCCCCCCCTCCCTCCAAATTGCCCTTAAACGATGATAGGGATTTATGACCATGGTTGGAATTAGATTGTGAGCCACTCTGAGGGACAGCTAGTGACAAGACTATATGTTGTATTAAAGGAACACTATTGATTAACATGTTTTTTTTTTTAAATCTGGGATTGAGAGAGTTCCTGAAGTTGCTTATCTCTTTTGTTTACTGTAACAAATTCCTTTCACTCTAAAACTGACAGCAGTCTGCTCTAATCTGAAGGCATGAGGAGAGGGTGAATTCCCTCGCAGTGCATCCATTAACCCTGTGTGTGTGAGAGAAAGTTCTGTGTCCTGTGTCTCTGTCTGAAGAGAGCAGTGAAAATGCAACTTGTTATAAACATTTGTAATTGTCTTTGACACCTCAGCTTTTCATACTTTTTTTTTTGCTTTTAGTGAAAAGTACTTTGTAGTCTGATATGCAAAAAAAAAACTGGCTGTGCCTTGAAGCAGACTCCACTTTTGAGAGTAATTTGTCCCAATAGAGCTAAGTCCTACACACAATGAATTAAAGCTTTTGCCTCTGATATTTAAGATGAAAAGTAGGAATTTTTTTGCACAGCTACTTAGACATTATTTGTACATTGTCATTTTAGAACACTTGGTTTGATAATGCTCCTTTAAGTACTATAGAAGCCTTCAAACAATGCACATAAAGTGCTTAGTGCAGTATGATCAAAATCACAAATAAATCTTGTCCACTTCTTCAAATTCTGACCAGGTTTCAGCCTTATCCCCAAATACATACCCGAGGAAGGTGTCCAGTGCAAAAATCCAAGGGCTGAGATCACCTGAAGTGGTTCTAAAATAAACAGAGCCGAGATTAACCACTTCTTCCAAAGCGGATGCATGAAAATGTCATCTTTCCCCTTTCAATTGCAAATAGGAGGTTTTAATGTGTTGCACGCTACCGTCGCGGGCACCCACAGGGGCTTACTCATATGTGATTGGTGAACGGGAACATGTATTCCCTGAGCCAATCAAAGTGCCTGTGAATGAAGCATGATTTTACTATAAGCCATGTTCATTCATGAAAATTAAAATAAAGAAAGAGTTACACTACTCACAAATACTTTTTGTGAGCACATGATAGTGTGTTGTTCCATCTGGTGGCCAAAAATGTAAATAAAAGTACAGTAAATACATTTCCCATAGTTATTAACACCTTCTGCACACTAAAATAAACAAAATGATAGAATTTAAAAAAAAAAACTTTAAATAGTTACCTCAGGGATGGTTTTTCAACATGTATGTCATGAGGGTATGCTACTGGTATTTTAGGAAATAAGGGCCTTTAATTATTGATACAGTGAGAAAACAAACACAAAACATAAAAAATACACTGTTATCTTCAAATAATATATTGTCAACATACATTGTACTAGGAACATAATTTAAATGTTAAGATATCCAGGACAAATTGGGAAATAAATTGTGTGAATTTTTACCCATGGTAGCATTGTTTATTTTAAAACTATAGAGGATAGAATTTGAGAAAAAGTGAATTTTTTTCTTCCCCCCCCCCCCTTGTTTTTCCCTTTACAATGCATAGAAAATAAAGTAGTTACTGAAAACAAGAATTATAGTGAACCAGGGCCCTTGGGCTGTGACCAGCAGATGTTTAAAGTGGACCCAAATTAAAATACAAGATTTCAGAAATAAAATCTATTTTCTAAATTGTAATAATAAATCACAGCCTTTTTTCAGCTGCATGATGACAAATATAAAATATTTTACATTTATTGGAGGAGTATATCCCAACTTTATATTTTAGCTGGAAAAGTTGGAGGGTCGTCTTATACGCCCAGTCGTCTTATACGCCGGAATATACAGTAGTATCTTCATTATATATCATTATTATTGATTTTTGAGATAAACAAAATAGAACCAGAGTCCTTACATAATAACCAAAAACATTAACTGTTTAAAATGAACTAGTAATGTTGTTGTAAACTTGTAAAGTATGTTGTACGTCAAAAATAAACAGAGAATTTCAACAGATTTTTTTAAATGCCATATCTCAATGAAAAAGTATTTTGTAACTGTACACACCTGTGGGATCCTTTTTCACTTGTTATTAAATGAACCCACTAGCACTGTTGTATTCGCTTTTGTCTGCTTTTCAGCATTTGTAACATTGATGTGTAACTGAAAAGCGGACACAACTGCGTCAGTGGGCTCAGCCCCTAAGTGGATTCATTTTAGAGCACTGGGCAGTTTAACTGTTGGCTCCATTAGGCTGGGAACCATAGCATAAAAGGTGTGCAGTTCTGTTCCAGTCCGGTCCAGTCAGTTTTCATCAGTTTTGTGGCAGTTTTCTTTGGCTGGGTTCACACATAAAAGGTGTACCGTTCCAATCATGTTAGGCAAAACTGACAGAACGGGACAGGACTGGAATGGAACTGTACAGATTTGTGTGTGAACCTAGCCTGCTCTTTTACTTTACATGCAATTATGATTTCCGATTTTGATGCGATTTACAAGTGATTCTGATTCCGCTTTTTTATCTCTGCTTTTCTTCTTGTGTTGCTAACATCCAGTGAAAATCGCAAATTGTAATTGTAAATCAGAATTGTGATTTTCGGCGAGAGGTGTTTTTTTTTTTATAACTCAGTAATATTGTTCCTTACAAAAGTGGACTTTGACATTTGATATAACTTCTAGTCTAGTCTGGGTGTTGATCTTTTTATCAGGGGGAGGCTGCAAATCCATCAAGCATATCCTATCTCAAGGGAAATAGGAATTTACCCTCAAATGTCTCTTTCTTGACTAAAACAAAATGTGCTGCTATCAAGACCTGTCACTGATTTACTGATTAGTAATTTGTTTTTATATTATGTTGACTATATGATGTGTTATAGATATAAAACTTTGTGTCTGAATATGTTAGGATGATCCTTTTTACTATCATTATGTATTCATATATGTATTAATGTAATACTGACATCTTCTGGAGCTCAAAGGAGCTTACAATCTAATCCCTACCATATTCAGAGCCTAATGTCCCTCTTATAATTTAAACCAATTTATTGTGGGGAACCAATTTATCTAGAACTTTACAAATGTGTCGTTGTTGTCGTTGATGTATCAGTATATTTTTGGGTTGAACATATGGGGAAAATATATACAGTAAACTCTATGCGGGTAGCTCTGCCTTAATCCAGCATTTAGAATGCCAAACAGAGGTCATTCCTTAGTATGCAAGGACTATGCTGTATTATTTATGTAGTCACATATTGACTTGAGGTGTTGGTGGTAGTAACATCCCCCTGGAGCTGTGTAATCTACTTCACTGATAACTATGGTCTACATTTGATATAATAACCCTAATCCACTTATAAAGTAGAGTTAATTAAGCCTCACTACAGGACTTGTCATTTCAAAGTTTATGAACAAATAATCTTGTAGGGGAAATTAACGACTGCAGCTCATATTTTAAGGTGAAAAAATGTATACTTGAAAAAAGTTTCTGCAGTGTTACAATAGAGGTGGATTCAAACAGTGGTAAAATAAACAAAAAAATATATAGGCCTATTTTAAAACATGAATGTTCTTCACACCTTTGTAACATTGCTTTATGATATGCATGTATTTCAATTTAGCTGAGCAGAACTGCAGAACCTGCTGTCTCTGTATCATGGCAGCTGCATCTAACACTAAGAACTCTTTATCACTGAGATGTGGTAATGCAGAAAACAGCTCATTCAGTAGAATTGCCGACTTGGGAGGTATATTACCGACTTGTGCAGTAAATACCTCAAGAAATGTTAAGAAATTGGAATTCACAAAGATTAAAGGATTCTGTAAATCAAGTAAAAGTGTTCGGTATTTACCTCCAGCTCTGACCAGCCAGTAACTCACAAACTCCATCCGGTAAAATTTGACAGATGTAGCGGACAGCTAATAGGGAGTGCCAGGCTGAAAACAGGGAGAGTCACACAGCCCTGCTTCTCACCCCATTTGATCTGATACTCTGGCAGGCGGGACTTCAGAGCGGCCTTTAAAAAGGCATCTGTGTATCCCTTTAGATGTGCATATCTGTTCTCTCAAACAAGCTCTCCTTAATTATCATAGATGCACATGTAATGGGATGCCGGGGATACACCAGACAGAAAATAAAAAGGCTCATGCATAGACTTGTACAAGAGACTGATAGCTTGCTGCTTGACCTGCTCCACAGCTGATTAGACTACCAAAGAGGGGTTAGTGAATTGAAGCATGTTTTTTCTGTATATTACCAAACTTATACCGCATGCGGGAAATCTTAGTGAATTTGGAAAAAAAAAGTATAAAATACCGAATGCGGTATTTTACAACCTAAATTATTTGACTAAACTGCCCTTGGTGAATTGAGGCCCATGCAAGTTCGTCCACTGCTTTAGGACATGGTCCGGCAGTAGACCCAGTGTGACGCAAACTTAACTTACCAACATCGGCTACTTCCACTGCAGGTACAGGAAATTACAGACAATGTTTCAAAGACTATGCACTCTCCCAGCCACTCACTCCGACAACTACCTTCTGGATAATTAGTGCCTGTTGGCTTGGGTTGCTGCAGCAAGCAGATTATCTGTACATGTAAGTGTCTGGGTATTTCTTACTCACCTGATTTGAACTGAAGAAGTCACTTGTTACTTGTAATGAAATCAAGTCAAGAATACAAAACACTATTTTTTTTTCTTTGGGCTCAAGAGTTATTAAGTAAGGAGCCAAAGTGCTGAACCTCATGGGACCTGTATCTGTGTTTTGAGTGTAATGCCATCTATGCAAGAGAATATAAATAAAATAAAAATAAACATATGTTTTATTGTAAAATGTACCTTATTTTTCACTCCATAAGACGCACCTAGGTTTACAGGGCAAAGAACCAGCGAATAAAAAATATTCTTAACCTGGCGCATCCATGGTGCAGGGGCGTTTTATGCAGCATCTGCCCCCAAGCTGTTGTAGTTTGCACAACGCAAAAGTCCATTAAACCCCCTCCACAATCTTTACACCCTGCAGCAAGTTCTGATGAATGATAACAGAGTGAGTGTGAGGCAATATCTACCATACTGATTCACAGAAGGATCTCGGCTGCTGTAAAGATTTTGTGCATATCAATGGGGTTTTAAATGACCAGGTAACCTGGAGAAATAAAATTTTCACCATCCACTTTAAATGTAATCTTCTAGTGAAGTTTTGGATCTGACTGCTTGCATTCGGACAGCACAGAAAAGTCTTGATAAAGCCATTTAGCTAAACATGCTTAAATGCTTCTGATTTTGCAGCCTGACAGCTGAGGTTTACGGACGTGGGATTTCCGAGGTCCTGCAGAGTATAACCACATTGAATGTGCTCTCACTCTTCCAGCCGGTGCGCTCTGAGTCATCTGTCTTGTGTCCTCTCCTGGCTTTTTTAATTGCTGGCACTCCCTCTTTGTGACTCCATAGCACACATGCGCCAGGGTCATGGAGAGGGTGGCGCTAGCAATGTTACAAGCTGGGAGGGGACACAAGATGGAGGAGTAGGAGCATGCTTGCTGGGTGAGAGCATTTCCACTGCGGTTATACTATGTAGGGCAGCAAATATAAATGTTACCATGGACTGGGGAGAGAGACAGTGTGGGGGGTACACCTGCCTCCAGGCTGAATATGTATTATTCAGTCCATAAGGTGCACAGACTCTTTCCCCTTGCTTTTGAGTAGAACATTTTTTTGCGTCTTATGGAGTGAAAAATATGGTAGTTGCATACACATGCCCACTGTACAATACATTAAAAAATAATTTATCATTTAATTTATCATTTATCAAATTCCTTTTCGATTGATTAATCCATTTAACTTGTCTTTCCAGGTCCTTTGTTTAGAAGGCCACATGACAAAAACATTAGGATACATGGATTTAGGAGCTACAGGAATGGCGAAGAATGGACCATATGGTGCCAGCAAGCCTCATTCACTACAACCATCTAGGGTTTTCCCCAGTGATCCATTCAAGCCAGCAAAAACTCCAATGCAATCTCCTATGACTCCTTGGGAGTGGAGTAAGAACCAGACTCTGCTCACTGGCCAAAGAGCTAAACGCAAGCCCTCCTTGAAAACTGGGAGAACCAAGAAGATCTTTGGATGGGGTGATTTCTATTTTAACATCAAAACTGTTAAGTTCAGTCTGCTGGTGACTGGTAAAATTGTTGACCACATAAATGGAACGTTCAGCGTCTACTTTCGGCATAACTCCTCCAGCCTTGGAAATGTGTCTGTCAGTATTGTTCCACCGACAAAGGTGGTGGAGTTTGATCTACTACAGCAATCTACCTTGGACACAAGAGAAACTAAAACTTTCAACTGTAGGGTGGAATATGAAAACACCAACAAAGCCTTGAAGAACAAACCCTGCCTCTATGATCCAGCCAAAAACTGCTACATGGAGCATACTCAGAGTCATGCTGCGTGGCTTTGTGCTAAACCCTTTAAGGTCATTTGCATCTTTATCTCCTTCTACAGCATTGACTACAAGCTGGTTCAGAAGGTGTGTCCAGATTATAACTTTCAGAATGAACATCCCTACTTTGGTTGAGGGACATACTAACAGGGAGGTCAGAAAGCAGGTTTCTGTAGGAAGATGAAGTTTAAATTCTCTAGATCTGAGGGTCTGCTTGAATGGCAAAGCAACCATATTCCTGTGGATTAAAAGGATTGGGTGATTCCAGCTTCACTTTCGTAAAAAAACAAGTGCTCTTAAGCACTCAAGAATGTCATAACACAAGATGCATGAACCTGCCCCTGAAATAATGACTATCTGACCTGTCAAGCGATAACCTCAAACAAAGTTGTCGTATGTTATCATCAGCTAGAGATTCTCACTGCTCTACTTCTCCGCTCACAAAAAATGCGGCAGTATTACAAGAAACTGTTTTTCTTTATAGCAACAGTGGCCAAAATAAATTTTATTTCATAAAAATAGTTAAAAAAAGACCCTAAAACCTGATTGATACTGGAAACAGACAAAAACAGCACAAGAAAATACAACAATGTCCATTTTGCTTATGAATAAACTATGTGCAGTAGTCTAAAGAAAAGCCTACTTATTTAGTTTTTTTATTTTTATTACATGATGATTAGTTTTGAGTGACTCAAGGTAATTGTGTATCAGGATTACAGGTATTATGCGCTCACAGAGTAAAAAAATGGATTATTGTACAAATAATGAAAAAATGAACAACAGTTGTCAGGAGAGGCCAAATTTTATAAAAGGATGCTTATAATTATAAGAATATTTTAGCTTTTATTGAATCCTCTGATTTACATTTTATCTCCCACGTAGAAAAATACAACAAATGTACCGTAAATTAATTTTTTTTTTTGGTGGTTCTGCCAGTAGAAAACAGTAAAGTATATATAATTTTCATGTCAAATTACACAGAAAGGAAAAATGAGGATTTGCAGGTGAGTTTACCCATGCAATTTGTTTAAAGTGAACCAGGCAGCTTTCTTGAATGAAGACTAATCTTAAAGTAAGCCTGAGATGGGCACACTAAAAGATTTTATACTTACCTGCACATGCGCAGATGAGCTGACTGGTGCAACTGAGCCAGATTACCGGGACCAACACCAGGCAAATGGAGGCACTCCGAAGGATGGCGAGGGATGCATTAGTGCTCCTGGGGCTGGAGGAAGCCCTGGGTAAGTATACTTTTTTTAGTGTGCCCATCTCAGGTATACTTTAACATCTCCATTGGGTTGCAGGCAGCATAAAGCATTTGCATGTGGTGTTTGTACTTTCAAAGCACACCTGTCATAAATGTGGTTACCCAAACCGAAAGTGAAAACTGCATATCAGAATAACAAGCAGTTCCAGATATATTGGTCTCTAGTGTCCACTAAAAATTGACATTAACCACACCCTTTCTAATTCGCAAGCTTCTCTATTGGTTGTTAGTGTGATAGATGGCTTTTCAGACCAGTAAGGAGGTTCTAGAGATAATTTCAGTTAACTTTCACTTTCACCAGCTTTATTCAGTATAAATACGTGGAAATGCCAGTTACAAATACATATAATAAGCTTATATTTATCAGATATATCAGTTTCTGTACAAAGTTTAGAAATGTAATGAGGTTGAGGGAAGCATCTGGATAACCCACAGTATTCCCATGTCCACCTCACCCCCACCATTGCCACGAACAGACCTTCTGAACATATCGGACAACAGCTTGTCGAATGTGCTCTTCTGGCCACACTCCCCACTATGTATGAACCTGGCCATACTGCACTTGCCCGAGTACTGCCCCATCTGCACAGTAAGCCAAAGCCACTTGTCCACGAGTGGCACCATGCTACTGTGAAGGCGTGAAGGCGTGAAGCTTCCCTTTTCTTAGGTAGGTATCAAACTTTTCAACTCCCCTCGGGTTTGCTTTAAGTAGAGGTATCACTAATTATGAGCTAACTTGGTATAATTTGCATTGATACATGGTATTGCCTGGATGGGAGAATAAAATCTGGACTATCCGGTCTGACCATGCAAAACCAGCAACAGAGATATTTTAGATCTGATGCTGTAAACTGTACCATTTTAACTGGGCCTGATTTCATTTGAAATACTCACCAAGATTCAAAAATATTTCTATCTTTATTGACATTACTTTAAACCTTGCTTGGTATTTGAAGTGAAAACAGGCAACGTTCAGATCTCTCTTTTTACGACTTCAGGTCCTTAATATTTATCTTAATTCTTATGCCAGAAAGGATCCAATCATTGGGCTAGATTGGGTAAACTTCATAATGTGTTGATAGCACATGTAAGTGCAAGTGTGCAATAGTCAGCCAACGCACATAACAGGGACAACTTATGGGTTTTATGCACTGGGCACATTTCACTAATATTTGTGTAATGTGTGTTACACAATTTGCGTAAAGTATAACCACAATAAAACCATATTATTAGCATGTGCCCTCCATATTTACATACGGCCTCCATTATTATCTTGAATCCAAGTGTTGTAGCAACTACCCCTGGCTGCTGTCCTCTTCCATGCAGACCAGTACAGGGAAGCATAACAAGGTATTTAATAACTCTTTTGCTACATGAGCTGCTCTCCTTGCTCTGTTTCAGTCTACCAGCTGCTCCCCTGATGTCCACATCTCTCAGCATCAATCCTATGACATCACACAAGTGCCAAAAGGAAATTGTGCGAGCAAAAGGGTGTCTGATTGGAGAATGGGAAATATGGGAAATGAGAGAGTGCAGCCTACACTGTGACAAGTTACTATAAAGCACCCTTAGCTAGGTTTCCTGTGTGGCTGTGATGGGGAAGAAAAGACAAGCATTTTGTTCTCAACTTTAATTAAGAAAATAAATGAAGTTTACATGTATAAGATGACTCCCACTATTTTCTTAATGAAAATGGGTACAGAATGCTTGACTTTCAAGTATATACAGTGTTTTTTCTTTGTCAGTATGATCTTCCTGAACCTCAACACACTTAGATATTGCACTACTTTTTCAAAAGCACCATGTTAAAATGAAGTATTTAAAAACAGTTTAAAAAGAGAAGGTAAATGTGACAGTACCGCCTCTCAAGTAAAATGTAAGGATAAGATAAATTACTGCAATTTTAATAATCCAAAAAACAACTCTCCCATTTCTCAGGTCAAGGTTTCTGCTTCATCAGGCAAATACAGAGAGTAAAATCTGAGGAACATAAAAGACTGATTAAAGCTCATTTAATAATACTGAACAATGCATAATGAAAACAGCAGTATGATAAAATACAATACAAACCACATACGTACAGTAAGTTGTTAGATATGATAATTGCCAGTTGGTATTTGCATAATACTTGCATGAAAACTGATGAGAGTGTAAACTGAGTATACAATTGATGGATCAACAAATAAATTAATCCATATTTACTTATTTGTATATATACAAAGAAAAAAGTTCAAGTGTTCAATTAATAATTCAATTAAAGGAACACTATTGATTAACATTTTTTTTTTCAATTGAGATAGGAAACATTTGGGAAGTGCTAAGTACTGGTGTATGCATTTGAATCTCTATCTCTTTGTTTACTGTTATCTAATTCCTTTCACACGTTTCTGATGGCAGTCTGCTGTAATCTGATGCCAGAGTGAGCCATGAGGGGAGGGGGAATTCCCTCACAGTGCATCTCTTAATCCTGTGTGCAGAGAGCTCACTCAGCGACAGGCAGAGCTTTCTCTCACAGACAGCAGAGGAAATGTATCTTATGCGCAACATAAACATTTGTAATTGTGTGTGTGAAATCTGATACCAGAATAATTTCATATAACTCTGCTTTAATAGTACTCTGTTCTTAGCATGTCAAACTGTAGAGATTCACACCTATGCAAATGAGCTAAAATCTACACACTATTAATTAAAGCGTTTGCCTCTGATATTTAACATGAAAAGTAGGAAACTGTTTACACAACTACTTAGACATTATTTGTATATTGAAATGTAAGCCAACAGAGGCATGCAGAGCCCCACAGGGGCTAAATACATGCCTTGAATGAAAATCAGATGCAAATTATGTACTAATTCCTAATCTAAAATTTGAATGCAGGTTGAAGCACATGAATACAGCTAGCCAAATAGTATACTTACGTTAATTTTGTACAGCAGGAGGAAGTGGCAGCGCTTTCAGACAGAAACTGTACCCGAATTAGCTATTTGCAAAGATGTGCAGAGCGCCACAATATGGACAAAATTACACAACATGCATTCAAAACAGGTACAGCAAAGGAGGGCTTTAGCTTTAGTATAAATAATATGTACAAAAATTATTTCCTACTAGACTTTCTAAATAAAATTATACTGATATGCTACCCATCTTAATTATGCTTTACTGAAATGGCATTACATGAAATTGCCATTTCAAGACAGTGGTCCTTTAACATTCACCTCCATTTCCATGCAAATATTATGCCAATACCAGCTATGGTGATTATCATGTCTAACAACATACATATGTGTTTTGTATTGTATTTTATTGTACAACTGTTTTTCTTATACACTAATCAGTAGTTACATGTTTAGTGAGTCTTTTCTGTTCCTCAGTTTCAACTGTCTGCACAGTATTTGCCTGATGAAGCGAAAACCTAGTCTTGAGAAACGTGTTGCATTTTATGAGTTGTTTTCTGGATTATTAAAGTTACAGTCATTGATCTCATCCTTGAAAGGAGGTTAGTTTACATTTGCCTCCTCTGTTTGAAGTATTTTACTTCACTTTGGCACCTTTGATATTCAAATGTAGCTTTTTAGCATCTTAAATGAAGGGTGCATCCTTTTGCCAAATTCTGCAGAGAGTGACTTTTCTTAACACGGGTGGGGTCGGATCGGTTCTCCTCATCTGCCTATTGTGTGGCCACTACTGGGGCACCCTTTTTTGAGTTTAGTCATTCACACTTACAATCGCCCTGTGATTAACCTTCTTGGCTGTATTCCTGACTCAGGCTCGGGTGAGAAAAATATGCTGTTTTCAGTTAATTCAGAGCCTGGGTCAGGGTGACTGCCAGGCAGGATATGTAAAGGGCGCAGAGCTCACCTCTCTGGGATGCAGACAGTTGCAGCTTAGGGTCCTCCAAGGTTCCCTGTCTCTCGGGTCAGATCGCAATCTGTCACATGATGACAGACGGTGATCTCACCATAAAGATAGAGCAAGAGCAGCCCCGTGAGGACAAGAGGAAGAAATGCAGCACTGGGAGGAGTTCTGTGGATTATTAAAGTTACAGTCATTGATCTCATCCTTGAAAGGAGGTTAGTTCACATTTGCCTCCTCTGTTTGAAGTATTTTACTTCACTTTGGCACCTTTGATATACAAATGTAGCTTTTTAGCATCTTAAATGAAGGGTGCATCCTTTTGCCAAATTCTGCAGAGAGTGACTTTTCTTAACACGGGCGGGGTCGGATCGGTTCTCCTCACCTGCCTATTGTGTGGCCACTACTGGGGCACCCTTTTGTGAGTATAGTCATTCACACTTACAATCGCCCTGTGATTAACCTTCTTGGCTGTATTCCTGACTCAGGCTCGGGTGAGAAAAAGATGCTGTTTTCAGTTAATTCAGAGCCTGGGTCAGGGTGACTGCCAGGCAGGATATGTAAAGGGCGCAGAGCTCACCTCTCTGGGATGCAGACAGTTGCAGCTCAGGGTCCTCCGAGGCTCCCTGTCTCTCGGGTCAGATCGCCATCTGTCACATGATGACAGACGGTGATCTCACCATTAAGATAGAGCAAGAGCAGACCTGTGAGGACAAGAGGAAGAAATGCAGCACTGGGAGGAGTTCTGTACAGGGGGTGCTGGTGGATCTCTTTGGGGTTTGATTTTTATTTCCCTGTATTTTAGAGTCTAAAAAATTGCACTGGTTTAATGCTGGGCATAGACGGTACGTTTATGCGCCAGAATCGAGCCGCTGGCTCGATGCCGACGCGTCCCTGCTTGTCAGCGCGTGCGTGTGGATCGATTCCTGCTCATCCCCGCGGGCGCTTCTTATCAGCCGCTCATTTTTTTCTATTGTCCGCCCGTGGGGATCAAGCGCAGAATCGATCCGCCGCGGTGATCGAACATGTCGGATATTATCAATCGAGCCATCAGCGGCTCGATTGATAATAAGAAACGTACTGTCTATGTCCAGCATTAGACCCTAAAATCCAGAAAGAATCATACTGCCACGAATGTTGAATAACAAACTACAACATATTGGCTCTCTGTTAGTTCCAATATTCCTTATTTCTATATTTTTTTAAAGATTGACACTTAGAAACTAAGTGCTCAAAAAATGTAAGACATCTATAAAAAAAAATATTTTTTTCTACTGTCCAAATACCAATTATCCTTGAAAATTATCTTTAAAACTGGAGAATTTGCAACTATGCTAGGTGTAGTAGTCACTGATCCACCCTGTGTTTTCAACAACAGAATATATTTAATGAACATGCAATTCAAGAAGCAGAGTCTCAATTTTTTTTGAAATAATGATAGGTGCAGATTGACCACAACTATGATACTGTAGTTATCAGAGTGTCACTCCCTGCTGTGATTGGCAGCACTCCACCTGAGTTTTAGTCACAGAGAAAATGGCCTCAATTCTGGTAGCTATGTGAGATAAATATTTTTTGTAGGTAAAATACCTTATGCGTGTTTTCCTCTTTTTTTTTTTTTTTTTAGCAATTCTGAAAGATTTTTTTCCATTTCCGAACATGAGGTAAAACATGAGGTAAATGCATAAAGTGAAGTAAAACATGAGGTATTTCAGCTGTAAGCATGCAGTAAATAAATATTAGTAGTCTTTAATTTTCTTACATAAGTTAGGATAGTCTTTAGAAGATGTTTTTTTTTTAGGGGGGAAGGTGTATTTGATTATGTAGCAACCTATGAAAAGTATATTTATAGGCATCCCTTATAAAAAAAAATCCAGTAAATATTTGGAGTTTTATTTCTACTATTCTTTTCTATTACACAGCCTGAATAGGAACGACACTAAAACAGCAATAGAAATTCCACTAAAAACTGCAAAATGCATACAAATTGAATTAACCTGCAGGTACAGGCAGGTCTTAAACTGATTGGTAAATTATGTGCTAACATACCCCCGAATTTCCATGAGAATATCTATTTTCAGTAAATTACCTCATAATTTACCTCATGAGGTAAAACATGACTAAAACCTACCATAATTGATAAATGTCATTATTGCATGAGATAAATTACCTCACATGAGGTAATTTGTTTGATAACCCTACCAGAATTTAGGCCAATGTATCATCAGTCATAGGTAAGTACTGAAATGTTACGGGGGAGACAGATATTAAGAAAGTGATAACAACAGTTTGCGAAATACTGTAGCTTAGGGTTAGGTACCATTTAAAGGGTGGATGTTACAGTAAATACAATATATATTGACATGTCAATTTTGCCACAACGTATAATGAAAGTGTTAAATAGAAAATACTGCCACATACAGCATGATGAACCTTGTAAAACTATGAGAGCTAGGAGCACTGGAACTAGATAACAGCACTGCAATCTTAGTAGGGAGTGGGAACACATGGCCGGTATGAGGAAGGAAACTGCCCACTACTACACTATGGAAAAATACAGCAGCGATCAGTGAGCATTGCAGGTAGTGCTGAGTTAGTCAGTACTAGACCGGCTGTGTGTTTTTTTCTTCTTTTTTTGAAATTAGGTGACCATAAAAGTTTCAGCATGTCAGAGGTCAAGGTACAGCTATAGCCATGGCATAGGACTTGGAAAACCAGTACAGATAGCCATGTTTCCCATTAGACGCTGTGGATATGTGCCAATAAATGCTCCTGGGCACTGGAGGAGTATCTGGTAGGCTGATATATTTTATTGGTGTGCATTTTTCAAAGTTGTCTATATGTTAGCAGATAAAGCACAGGCCTTTTCCTGAGTTGTAATGTATTTTAATAAAGAAAATCAAACACACGGATAAGTGTGTCCAGTTTTCCAGTTATAAATGGAGCCTGACTTGGGGTATAGTGTGTATTGATGAGTGGCATTTAAAAGGATCCCGAAGTGACATGTGACATGATGATATAAACATATTTACGTACTGTACCAATTCTACATAGAGAATTCTTTTTTTGTTATTGCACGGTTTAGTAAACCAGTGCTTTATCTTGCAATTGAGGAAGTCGGGCTGTTACTGCAGCTGTCTGAAAAACTAATGAAGGTCATAAAAATGTTGTGTAGCTGTACAAACACGTATGATAGCAGGATAGTGTTGAAACTTTTAATAGGTCATCATTTCTGTGTGTGGGAGCTGAATAAACATCAGCCATGTCAGTGTGATGTTAACCCTTTAGAAAGCAATTTATTTTGGGGCTTGCAAGTGCTCCATGCCAATTTATTTTATCACATTTTTATTTATTTGTTAAAATTCCCACTTCCCACTTCTGATTTGTACTGCTGTAATGTGTATTTATAGCCACTTGTCACTAGGGGAGCAGTGTGAGACAATAACAGAGAGATTCTGCTTTCAGTTTCTATATTTTCTGCTAGTAGAGAGACATCAAAGCATTCCAAGAATTTACAGCACGAGTTCTGCTGACTGAGGTCAAAAACAGATCCCTTATCCCAAATGAGATAACTCTATTGAAGCTGCTAATGGGTTAAAGCCAGTTGAAATGTTATACCTCGATTTTCAACCCTTAAACCTAACTTAAAGGACGGCCAAGGCAAAAATAAAGTACTGAAAAAGACGATTGTATCTATCTTTCTTTTACTAAAAATGACTTTTTAAGATGTTCCACAGTTTTATTTATATTTAAATCTACTTTTGAAGGTTTAACTGTTTTATTGTTTTTGCTCAATGACACATTCATTAAAGTATGCCAGAGCCAAAATCTATGAACTATTGAACCTTTTTATCTCTTTCCTGCTCTCAGAAGCCATTTTCTGCTAGAAAAGTGTTATATAGTTGGAATTTCTTATCAGTGAGGGTCACACTGTAGTCAATTCCTGTCTGAGTCAGGACTGAGTCAGCCACTTACATACCTAATATTTAACTTTTTCAGGCAGAGAAAGAAAAAAAGGAACTCAGCATAGTTATTTGTGTGTCTATCTCATCATGTCACATGTCACCTCGGGTATCCTTTTAGAATGTTTGACTGCAGGAAAGTTCTATTTATCTTCAGAATAAATTATCTCATATATTCACTTTAGGTTTGCTTTGAGGAGCTTGATCATTATGTGCCTATAGGCTCATAAGATGTAACTCCAGCCCTAGATAGGAACATGGTTTAATAGCCCCCTCAACATGCTGGCTAATGTTTTATTGTTAATTGGGAAGAGTAAACCAAAACAACATTGTGATGGAGTGTAAGCCTCCAGCCTCCCCGCAGTCTTTGTTCCAAAGGCAAGTCATCATAAACAGATGGGGACAGAATTTGGCTCTCCTGTGCAAAGCATTGTAGGACTATGACTGCATCTAATCAATCAATTCATCCAACTATTGAGAAATGCCAGTAAGGTACACCATCTACTGTATTAATAGAACATTTCAGGCATATTTACAGAGCACACGAGTGACTTCCGCATCAATCATTGTTTCCTAAAGATGTATGCACTACGTTCTGGCCTTTTTTCTTCAATCCAGATCATAAGACAGTACTTTAAAGGCAGGCGGTATAGGAATATCTGCCATTTATCAGTGGATGAAATGTCTGAAAGGTTATTTAGTATCTAGTAGTGCACAGTATATAACGTACATGCAGTATAAGCAGTAAATGCAGAAAACAACATACAATATTCTAGTGATGAGCACAAATTTCACGAATTGTCGTAAAAAAAAATTTGCATCGTAATTTGCAATTAGGATATAGAATAGTAATGCAAAATTAAGGAAACATTTTAAATTTCGTTTGTAACTGTAAGCAGGGACCATAATATTCCCATTACACGTAAATTGCTACAAAGGGAATATTGGGAACAAGTCAAAAACATTTATTTTCAAAAAGATGTTGTAGTTCATGAGAAAATATATTTTCAAAATCCAAAGGAACAGACAATGTTTAAAGTAAACCAGAGGTGAAGATAACTGATGAGTTAAACAATTGTATTTATCCTCCTACTCCTAATAATATTTTTTTTCGATATCCCATGGTTTTATTTTTCATATTTAAACATTTACACAGTAGATTGAATGTGTTATTGTCTCTGCTTAATATCAGTCTATCAAGAGTCCTAGAGGTAAAATACATGAACTATTTCTATCTTTCTCCTGCCCTCAGAACTTTTATTCTGCCAGGAAAACTTTTATGGCTGTCATTTTCTTATCAATGATATTCCCGACAAGGTACCAACAAGACAGAAGCTGTCACTTGAATGTCTGAAAATTAATTATTTCAGGCAGAACAATTAAAAAAAAATCAAAACAGCCTGGATATTAATATGTTTTGCACTATACATACACATGTCACATGTTTATCTCATCATGTCACATGATGCCTTTAAGGCAAAATGTAATTTTACTGAAATTTTCCTTTGAATTAAAAAAAAAACAAACAATTTTCTGAAAAACTACAAAATGTTTTTGCTTGTTCCCACTTTCCCCCTTAACATACATAGCAATGTTTATGGTGATAGCATGTATGTGGGATTTGCTAATTACTAATTAATTTTAATTTCAAAATCGTAATTATGTATGGCCATCATTGTGAAATGTCAAGCAAAATTTAGCATAATCGTAATTAGCAGATTATGACCAACACTAATTCTAAGCACAGATTTCCTTTTGTTAGGACTGCTTTTGATACCTCTAATTTAATCACAACAAAGTTTTAAACAAACTTGTCAAGCTTGCATAGCGATACTGCTTCCTAAACTGGATTTAGAGGCACATATTATGATATATTTGTTGAGAACAGATCTTCCTAAAGTCCTCATGTGTTGGCAAGTCTTCTGTGCTCAACCTCATGCCACCTCCTGGAACTCCAATTATTGGACATTGCTCCATTCACTCTGGTGCAGAGTAGAAAGGTTATCATAAACAATGGTGTAATCAGTTCACAGGAGATCACAGCTCCCAATTGCATGGGGCAAAGCAGAATGACACCTATCAGCATAAAACCTGCCTGGGAGGAAGTAATTATGCTATCTTGTTCCTTGTGTTCAGTTTCCAAATTTGCCTGAAGTTCTGCTGTAATTGTAGGTGCCACAAAGTTCCTTCGAGGAAATAAATATGGCTGCCTCCATAATCCCCTCACTTCAGGTGTACTTTAATTATCAGTGTAAGTTTATCAACACTGTATGTGATGACAGGTTTGCTTTATGGTGAAAATAAGTAAAATATAAAATACACATTTGCACATATAGACGTTGTAAATTTGTGCTAGAGTAAATGCACTCTAGTTGTTTTTGCTTCCTATGCAACTGTCACTTGCAGCAGGTATAATTTACCAACTCTGAACCTCATACTGACAGATTTTGGACCAGTCCATCTCCTCATGGGGGAATCTCAGCTTCTCTTTTCCCTTCAAAAGCTCTCCTTGAATGGGAGTTGCACTGTCCAGCTACTAGAATAATAGCACAGGAATAAGCAGGCTGGCTAACATGTTTGTATAGGTCCTTTCCTGTAGTGCTTTTGAGGCAATTAAAAGAGACTTTGAGACTTCCCCATGAGGAGATGGACTTCTCCAAAACCGGTTGATAGGAATTTAGAGCTGTCAGATTATAATATCTATTGTAAGTGAACGCTACACTGGAAGTATAAAGATTATGGTGTATTTACTCTAGGACAAGAATATGTATTTGTACATATGTATTTTACATTTTCTGTTTTTTCGTCATAGTGCTCCTTTAAAGAGAACCTGAGGTGTGTTTAAAGGTGTGTTTAAAGAATGTTATCTGCATACAGAGGCTGGATCTGCTATACAGCCCAGCCTCTGTTGCTATCCCAAACCCCACTAAGGTCCCCCTGCACTCTGCAATCCCTCATAAATCACAGCCATGCTGTGAGGCTATGTTTACATCTGTAGTGTCAGTCTCAGCTGCTCCCCCGCCTCCTGCATAGCTCCGGTCCCTGCCCCTGTCCCTTCCCTCCAATCAGCAGGGAGGGAAGGGATGCAGGCGGGGACTGGAGTTCTGCAGGAGGCGGGGGGAGCAGCAGACTGACACTATAGAGATAAACACAGCCAGCTCTGACAAGCTGTTTGTCAGCAGCGTGGCTGTGATTTATGAGGGATTGCAGAGTGCAGGGGGACCTTAGGGGGGTTTGGGATAGCAACAGAGGCTGGGCTGTATAGGCAGATCCAGCCTCTGTATGCAGATAATATTCTTCAAACCCACCTCGGGTTCTCTTTAAAAAGTGCTATTTTTTGCTGGCACGCAATCAAATCCAATACCAGAAATGGCCATTATTGGAGAGTGGATAGTTCAGAATTCATTCTAATGCTGTTTGTCTGTTCCTCCTTGTACAGAATGTGTTATACTCCCAGTCCTATTTTTTATATGACAAGCCAAATATAATAAAAATAATAAAAGTTTAATTGACTTTTGGAATTTGCATATATTTATTTCATAAACACAGTTTCTATGCAATCTGTTTATTAATACGGTACAAATAAGGCCTTATTCATGATTCATTTGATGGGACAAACATGCTGTTTAGATAATTATGCATACATTTGGGAAACAGAGCTAGACTTATTTACATATTAGTCAAAATTCATAATAATTGCAGTCAGAAATATCCGGTATGCAGCAAAGGCAAGATACCGGTATTTAAAGTTACAGATATTTTCAGATTTACTTTGGGACCTACAGATGATCCACATGGATCACATTTTTTTACACACAGGATCAAAACAGGAATCCTCTTTGCTACCTGTTTTAGCTCATTGTTTAAGGATTTCGCTAACATTATTTTATCTTAGAATTTATAAACATTTAAAAGCCATTAACACAGTTTTGAGTTAATTTTGCACCTAATTAACTGCATAAATTAACACATTTGCATAATTGGAGTATAAATTAACTAATTCGGTATTACAAAGGCTTAAAGGAAATGTTCAGCGTGTAAAAAAAAAAAGAGATTGACTTACCTGGAGCTTCTTCCAGCCCCCTGCAGACTATAAGGTCCCTCCCTGTCCTCAACGTTGTGCTGCTGTGCCCCCATTTAAGGACCGAACTAATTTAAATCTACACCCTGTTTTGGTGGGCTCCTGGCTGGCAGGGCGTAGATTTCAATTAGTTCGCATCCGCCGTTTCCATCACTCCCGCCGCTCTCGCCGCTTAATCCCCACCGTCTGTCGCGGCATCTCACTGCTTTTCTCTATGATGGCAGAGCCATGTGAGTCGGTCAGGAGCCGATTTCATTGGCTCCTGGCCCTGTCTTTCAATGTAAGCCGCTCTCATAGGCTTACATTGAAAGACGGCTCCTGACTGGCTCACATGACTCTGCCGTCATAGAGATGGCAGATTGGATGGTCCAGGATCCCGACGTGCAGTAGTGACGGTGGTTGCAACGGGTATGTGCAGTGATTTATTGGTATTTCGTCTGGATTTCGCCGTTCCTGTACCAGCAGTCTCTGGTCCTTAAGGGGGCAGAGATTGCTGGTACTTAAGTGGTTAATATCTGTGACTGGCTCAGTAGCGGGCTACTGTGGTAACTGTGCAGTCCTGGACTCACACCACCTCGATCACGATACCATAGCCAAGAGCATTCTGTGCATGTGCATTTTTACAAACTGTGCATGTGCAGTATGCTGCTGGCCATGGGAGTGTGATCGAGGAGACACCAAGACAATCACAGTGGAACAACATAGTAGACTGGGAGGACACCGAGGGACCAAGGACTACAGGAAGCTGGAAGAAGCCTCAGAAAATTCACAGTTTTTACGTTGTTTAGTTTTTTTTCCATTTTAAAGATCTTACTCCTCCATGGAGCTATTTTCCCCTGGCTATGGAAGCTGGTAATGAGCACGGGAGATCTCTGCCACCCACTGGCACCATGGGATGCCTGGTAATAAGTGGTGAGCATAAATAGTGCAGTCTGAATGGACCAAAATCGGAGCGGTCAGATAAGCACTTCCACAATGGCTAATATGTTCAGGGTTCTCCTTAGACCTCTGACATTTACCCAAACTGTGTAACGGGTCAGACACACTATAAGCACTTTGAACATAACAATTGTTTGGGCAGCACCAGTACAAAAATAGTATAGCTCGGAAAAATTTCTAATGAACACTATAAGCACTTTTCTGAGTGCTTTTTGGCCCTCAGAGCTTTCGAAAAAAAGCTCCCATTGACTAACATTAAAATCGCAGTAAAATAATAGTAAAATCACGGCTAGGACATTTAAACACTTGCAGATGTAATAGGGAGGTGCTGAAAGGGGTGTGGCAAGCAAAACAGCAAAGTCAAAATGGACTTCGCACACTCATGCAAATCCTCATGCGAATCCATTCACAAAAATCATGCAGCAATCAATGCTGTCCCTACAGCTGTAAGTTAAAAGCTGGGATCTTCGTTACAAGAATAAAGTCTCTTGCGTAGTAGTGCATGAGTGATCCAGCAAACCAGAACAGAAATGTTTTAAAACTGTCTGCAAATGGTTGGCCAATGCTTGTAATAATCATGTGGGTCATACCTGAATATAGCGATGATTGCTCTAAATTTAGTGAAATAGAGTTTGTGCTATGCTTTCAATAAAGACAATAAAGACAACCTACAGATGACTGCAGATACACAACCGCTAACCTTTCAGAAATTTTCACTGTACGATGAGGGGTAACCACTTTAACTGTCTGCATGAAAAAGGGGCGCAAGGAAATTTTGGTGCTCAATTTAAGCTAATAGAATCTCTATAGAAGTTACAGATATTTCATGTTTGAGGAGTGTGAATTATTAAAATATCTGTAAATTATACCAAAATTTTATATAACCCTCCCTTACCGATGCCTAACCGTAACCATCACCCCCATGCCCTTCCCCTAAAAGCACCCCTCAAGGCCTATCTTTAACCGCCCCCCCCCAAGCCTAACCCTTGCCCCCGTCCCCATGCCTGACCATGACCTCCCCCCATGCCTGACCATGACCTCCCCCCATGCCTGACCATGACCTCCTCCCATGCCTGACCATGACCTCCCCCCATGCTTAACCCTTAAAAACACCCCCCCACGCCTAATCTTAAACATCCCTACCCCCACATATAACCTTAACTGGCCCCAGCCAACAATTCATCGCAATTACCATAATGTTAGGGCGCCGCCAGTGGCACCATTATAAATTGTGGTTATAGTGTGAAATATATCAGGCTATATATCAAACGCACAAATTTCACACTATAGCTGCAAATCATATTGGTGCCTATGGCACCGCCCAAGTTTCTGCCAATAGTGGATGCCCAAATTTTTTGATTCACTTTAGCTACCTAATAGTAGACTTTTTGTTCTTCCTGTTTTCAACACTTAGTGCATCAATACAAATGCATTTGTGTAAAGAGGGCACAAAGTTCTCATACCCTGTGATGAGGTGCATGACAAATGATGGGAGAATTTTAGCAAATACACGAAATATAGCAGGTAAAGTGATTTTACAACTTTCTGCATCCAGCCAGACTAAGGCTTCATTCCCACCATGCGCATGAGTCCTAACGCCCGTATAAAGCAGAGCACACTCTGCACAGTAAAACGCGCATGTTATTTTCATAGGATGAACAGCTACTGTGTAACATGCACATTTTGCACATGTTGTCCAGAAATGCACTGTAGAAAGAATGTTAGGATATGATGGTCCATTACAAGGCAGAGATGCGAACATGTCCATACAATAGTATGGGCAGTGCATCAATATGTGGCAACACAGTGTGACGCAACTCAAATAGGGGTTGATTCATTACAGAGCGCTGCTCCAGCAATGCGAGTTATAAAAACAACTTGCTCGCATTATGCACGCTACGTCCCATCATGCTGTGTAGTGTGCCTTACTTAGTTACACGCACTGCTTACATAGCAACGCACACTCCTTTAAATCCCGGGTGCTGCTCAGCAATGCTATGATGCGCACCCCACGCAAGAGTAATTCGGGGATCCAGCAATCGCCAGACCCCGAATTACATCTCCCTCTGAGTTGCTACAACTCAGAGGGGGAATAGTATATATAGTACATATACATACATAATTGCAGAGGTAGCGTATAATTTGACTTAATATACAGAGGGTGATTACATCCATTTCACCCCTGGTGATGGGTTAATATTAGAGCACATATTAAAGAGAGCCCGAGATAGGCTAAAAAAAAGTAGGCTACCTGATCCGCTCCCCGCTGCTCCCGTGGGCCGCAATGGCCCACTTTAACTTTAGTGACCTCTGGGTCACGACGCTGCAAGGAGAGACTGTGTGTCTCTCATAGCATGCAGGGAGGTGGGGGAGCGGCAGGAGGTGCAGCCAGGGAGAGAGCTGCCCAATGGCAGCTCAGGAAACCCTGAAGGAACGCCCCTGGCGGGCGTTTTGAACAGGAAATTCCTCTCCCTGTGTTTACCTCTGAGATAGCAACAAATATTGTCGCTAAACTGGGGGCCTCAAGTGTTGCGGTCGGGGGCAGAGAGCAGCGGTGTGGGGACACAGAGGCATGTTATGAAGCATTGAACATGCCTCTGTGTCCCATCTGCCCCCCCCCCCCCTCCATCTGTCCACCGCGGGTTCTCTTTACATGAAAAAAAAAATGAGATAAGCAATTATCTCTTTATCCTACTCCTAAACAGGACCCTCCTGGAATTCCATGATCTTATTTTGTATTTAAAAGTTAAAATCTACCTTGACTCTTTTGACTGTCTCAGGTGAATGACAACAGGTTTTCCTTTTATATTTGTCACTTACAGATAGATCTCGAATAAATGAACTTTTTTTATTTCTGCCCGGCACTCTGAAGAGTTTTATCTGCTCTAATAACTTATTAGTGAGAATTATTCTACAGTTCCACTGCAGAGAAGCTTTCATTTAGAATCCTGAAATATGAACCCTTACAGAGATCAGCACCCTCAAGGCGACCATTACAGAAGAAACTGGCAGGCTAGAGTCCCGAGAGCAGTGATCTGCACACTTGGCTCTCCAGCTGTTTAGAAACTACAAGTCCCACAATGCATTGCAGGAGTCTGACAGCCATGATTCATAAAGGCAAACACATTGCAGGCCTTGTAGTTCCTTAAAGAACAAGCGACACCCATGCTAACCTAGAAATAAAAAACACATATATAAGTAGATAAATACTACTTCTACTTACATAACAGATGTATTGTCTATCCACGTAATAATTCCTGAAAAGCAGAAAATCCTATTCTAGGCAGTGGCCATTTTGCCAAGCTAATGCTGACATCATATCCTCCCTGACTCTTGATCCCCCCCCCCTCCCTTCTCTTGCTCATTGTGTATTCATTAGCTACCCTCCTCCCAGAGTCTTCAGACACTCCCACTGAGGTGTATACTAACAACTGCACTGTATTTTTTTATTTACACATCCAATCACTGAGTCACCTCAGCCTTGTAAGTAAGTAATCAGAGGGTGTTTCTGATAAGCAGCTAGGCAAGGAAATAAACGGAAGAGGAGGAATATATTATAGATAAAAAGAACTCCCAGCATTCAACTCTTTGGCACTAGGGCCAGTGCTCCTAAAGTATGTGATAACTCCAAACCATAACAGCAGAAAACGTTTTGCAAGTTTTGAATGCAGGATTAGCATCTTTATTACTTAATACACTCAGACCAGTTGCTGTTGAAATTTGATTTTTATGGTGATAATACCGCTTTAACAGCTGGAGAGCCAAGTTTGCAGATCACTGCCCTAGAGTATTGGCCCTGCCTACTGAAATTAAAAGAACAGCAACTGTGATTAACTCAATTCTATGATCACAAACAGATGTTGCCGAAACAACATTAGACTTAGCTGAAGCCACGCATGAGGGGCACCTGATCCGAATCCTTAGGCCCCGTTCACACTGCATGCATTTCAATTCGAAGCACATACATTGTCAGATCACAAGGGCACCATGACTGACATAGTAACTGTGATTCCCTTTTCACACTGGTGATATCTGATTTTTACCCAAATGCAAACATAGTGCATGTAGCAATTTTCTTGTGTTTGGGTTATGCCAATGGGAGCGCAAGCAAATTGCATAGCAAATGTGGTGCTGTGTGATTTCCTCTAGCTTACTGCATAGGCTTGGCTGTAGTCATGCAGGTGCAGTATTGCCGCACTCATACACAGCGGGAAGGGAGTGTGGCCATGATAACATATCCGATAGGCTCTTGTCAGATACGTTCCAGAGGTCCGTGCATGGCAACGACGGCCTGCAGGAAAACACAGGGAGCCTCTGGAGGATCCAGAGGCTTTTATCTTTTTAGTTAAATTAGATTTCCAGCTTAAAGAGACACAGAAGCGGAAAAAAAAATTATGATATAATGAATTGGTTGTGTAGTACGGATAATTACTAGAATATTAGTAGCAAAGAAAATATTCTCATATTTTTATTTTCAGTTATATAGTTTTTTTTAATAACATTGCATCATTCTCTAATATTTGCAGTTTACACACTACTCGGCATTCTAAAGGATTTTACAGAGCAGGCTAGTGAACTTTTGAACTGTCCTCTGCAGAAAAAAACAACAATACAGTGCCAGACACTTGAGATAATAAGCTTCAGAAGACAGAGCTCTCTGCTACTTTGAAAGTCATGGAGCTCAATGGCTCTTTTGCATAGATAAAAACTGGAGTTTCTTAACTCTTCCTGTACTGGAAACAATATTAGACTTATGTCTCTGCTCCTAATGTTTTATTTCCTAGCTGTACTACACATACAAATCATTATATCATAATTTTTTTACGCTTCAGCGTCTCTTTAAATGTACAATGTAACAGACTACCTGTAAAAGAAAATTATAGTTATCTGTGCTGTCTTGTCTTGGTCCCGAAGACCCCGCATTGCCCAATTTCCGGCGCGTGGCCCCGCCTCCCCTCTCTCCCTGGATAAATACATCAATACATTTACTGCAATAAGCCTCTTGGTGGGGAGGGAGGCGTGGCCAAGCACTGGAAGTCGGGTGGTGCAGGGTCCTCGGGATGGCTTAGCGGGACAAGACAGCGCAGGTAACTATAACTTTGTTTACAGGATGGCTGCTACACTTTTCCATTTAAGCTGGAGAGCCCCTTTAAGTATCTAATTTTTCCATTAGGTTTGCCTTGAGTACATTTTAATAGACAGAGCGATAGCTTCTATAAAGAATCCCCCTCTCCATTAATTTTTCATAATTGTATTAATTAAATATTGAGCAAGTAAAAACAATTCTCATTAGCATCAAGTGTAATAGAAGAGCGAGGGGGGGGGGGGGTGGCAAAAGTGTGAGCAGTGCTCAGATGGTAGATCAGGGATCTGGTGATCCTTTCCCTGATCCACAAACAAGTATAACAGTATATGTATAGCTTATCCTATTCCACCCTGAAACTGTGTCTATCTACAAGAATCATAATCATTTTGGGCCTCTTGCAGATTCTAAAAATGCAACACACTTAAGCTACGTAAGCACACTAGATTCAACTTGGACGAGGTAATAACCTTAAGAGAGAATGTAGTGTGTCTTTAAGGGATCCCCCAGCACACCAGTTGTCAAGAGACGCCTGAGTGCCCATTGAATACATTGTTTTCCCACTCACCCCACCCTTGGAAAGCCACTCTGTCATGTGCCGTGTGTTATCCAGCCGGCCCCTCCATAGTAATAGATACGCTGGTGGCCTGCAGGCTAGCAACACGTCTGTACACTGTTGGCCCCAAACTTTTGCCAGCATGTATTAGGCTGTACAATTCCTATGCACCATGGGATTGAGTCATGTGACATTGTCTCCCGCCTAGGCAGAAGAGGAAGTAGAAGTTCAAAGTCATGCCTTCTAGTCATAGTGATAAAAAAAACTGTATTTATTTTCTTGCAAAAACAAAAAAATAGTAATATAAAGAAGAACAAAGAATTGCATTGGGCACATGTCAAGAACGTTGGTTTATGAAATATTGCTACCATCTTTAGAAAATTCTGAATGATCTACTCTGAGAAATAGCATTGACAAAGAGAACGTTCTAACCAAGCATAAGACTCATAACCTTGTCCATCGTCGTCATTCTCCATTACTGTCAGAAGCTATGCCCGCGCACGGCTGGATTCCTGGTAAATGAAATATATTATGCCGGGTTACATTGTAAGCCTTCAGTACACAAAAGGTTGACACCTCCGGCTTTATCCCATGCAAATAAAAATAACAGTAATATTAAGGTTCAGCAAATAAGCAAATAAAAGCAGCTGAAACTGAAGAAAAGCTAATAGACGGTACTAAGCACCATATCCTAGACATATGGTTAGTTGACCTACATAGTAAATGCAGCATTTAGTGCGATCATATGTTTCACGTTATTAACGCAGTATAATTGCTATTATTGACTTTCGCTGAGAAATTGTAGGTTACTACGATGTATAATAGCTTCACGTTGCCGCCTATCCATCTTCTCCTACTGACCCAATTTCCTACATTAATGTTTCATGGAGAAACCGTTCAGCACCAATTGATTCTTTTCTCAAAGATGACAGTGTTTCATCAGTTCAAAAACTTGTCAATATTTTCCCAAGATATGATTACAGTGTGTTAGATGGGATGCTTTTTCTCTGATGAATTTAGTATGGACCTGATCACTCTCACTAGTTCAAAATCCCAATGGGTGTGTGGAGCTTATGATAAATCTTTATATGCAATAAACACAGTCAGGCTTCTAGTATAAGCTGCACTCACCCATAAAAATTAGCTTTAAAGAGGAACACCAGTCTCTTATCCATGCATCTTCTTGACCCTCCTCTATTTAGGTTCAGTTTAAAAATTTTAGAAAATAAAACTTGCAGATACAATAAAATAGTTTTTAACATTCTGATGACTTTTTTTTTTCTATTTCTGATAAATGATCCTAGCAGGAGGGCTCTTTGAAGGACTACTGCTGCCTCCTGCGCCTCCTGCCTACTTGTTGGACAAAGAAGTACATTTCCCACAATCCCTAACAGTTTTTAAATGTAAACTGGTGGATGCACCACCAAAACAATTAAAACAATACTAAAAGCAGAGGTATATTACGGCTAAGTTCTCCTTACCTTTTTAATGGCTTCATCATTGTAACGATTGGTGTCAGCACGCAGAGAGAATCTGATTATTGGTGATCTGCAGTATCACCAAGAATGCAGATATATACCTGATTATGGATGATCTGCAGAATCACCAATAATACAGATATAGTACTAACCTCTGGACACCTGTATGTAATCGTGAGTGTTTGGTGTAACAGCATGACTTTGAGTAACGCACCTGCAGAGCAGGTGATTTTAGGCAGTATGGGCAATACTGCTTTTAGAGAGTACAGAAACCTCCCAGCAGCCTGAGACTCTCCAAGGGGTGGAGTCAGGCTGAAGGTAGGAAGGACCAGAGAGTGAGTGACACCTGAAGGTGGATGTCACTGACAGATCTGGAGACTATCTCTTAAGGGGAGAGATAGCTCTCGAGGTCGGGCAAGCCAGGTCGGCAACACACGGACAGACAAAGTACAAAGACAGAAAGCTGATTCGGTATCCTAGACAGGCAGGGGTTGGCAACGGAATATCAGATATGCGTGGTACCGAATCAGAGAGCAGAGGAATAGTCAGGAAAGCAATAGGTCATAACAAATATCAAACAATGCCTAGTCTTGGGTGTGAGGTCCTTGGTTTCTACACCCTGGAACTAGTCTGATGTATAACAGAATGATAACACAAGTTCCCTAGTCTTGGGTGTGAGGTCTGTGGTCTCTACACCCTGGAACTAGTCTGAAGTATAACAGAATGATAACACACGTTCCCTAGTCTTGGGTGTGAGGTCCGTGGTCTCTACACCCTGGAACTAGTATGAAGTATAACAGAATGATAACACAAGTTCCCTAGTCTTGGGTGTGAGGTCCGTGGTCTCTACACCCTGGAACTAGTCTGAAGTATAACAGAATGATAACAATAGAAGTAATCTGGCTCAGTGTAAATTCCCAGGTCCTCCTGGTTCAAACACACTGTTGGATCTGACTAAGGTCTGAGTGCTTCCACGTAGTGTTCGCAACGGCAGACAACTTGCGAGTGGCCAGCAGAAACTATATATAGAGCAGCGCTCTCTGGCGCCACCCCTAAATGATGAACCAATGGTTACCAGCTCTGAGGTCAGCTGACCAGCCTTGCCAGCTGATCCCTCCTTGGCCATTAAAAAAGTTCTGCCTCTCAGCGCGCGCGCGCGTATTCCTGAACCTATGTGCACTAACAGACTCAGCCACACCAGATGCACGCTGCTGCGTGCAACCCGCCGCGCTGGACGCGGAACCAGCCGCCTTGCTGTCCATACATGCGGCGGCTTTTCCGCGTACTTTCGGATTATCAGACGCACGCTTACGTGTGCAAACCGCCGCGCCGGATGCGGAATCAGCCGCCTTGCTATCAGCACACGCGGTGACTTTTCCGCGTTCGCTCACAATCATACATTAATAATGTAAGAGTAGCAACATACATATCGAACAACAGCAACAACAGAAAAACTAAAGCAAAACAAAAAACCATTTGAGCTAAATAAACATCAACAATTATCCCTAAGCTTTCCGAACTGGAAAATAAATATTTGGCTTACATTCCACTTTACACAGCTCTGTTCACTGTTTACATATAGGATGTTGGTTACATTAGGTAAAAAACATGGGTAAATAATACCAATAACACTTAAAATACAGTATGTGGTTGATATATTTGAAGCTGAAAGATAACAAACCCTGTTCTTTTTTCCCCCCTGTCTGTGAAATAAATGCCACTAAACCAACGTAAATAAAAGCCTTGAGTAAAAACTATTGAGTATTACCACTACTATGACTACCGGTAGGAACTTCATTGTAAGGCTTCAATGCCATATAAGGTTCTCTATGTATAAAATCTCCTGCATTCCTTCCTGGTGTAATCCAAGAGGTGTAGTCTGAGGCAGTTTGCTCTAAAGTGTGTTTCAATGCTAAGCACACCACTTTTATTAATAGAATACAGCTCCTTATAGATTTTTAGTTGAGTCAATGGAGATATTGCCGGCACCATCTGTACCCTTCATTCCAAAACAACTGCACTGGCTTACATTAAGTAGTCTGTGTGCCCTGTAAAAAGTGAGATGTAATTGAATTGAAATGCTCCAGGGTGCTTAATATTCTGGACACTGCCCCTTGAATCTTGGCAAACAATCGTGTCTGTCTCAGGCTACAAGCAAGTGTTGCTGTGTAACCGTATGAGGAAAGCCTCCTTGAACAGACTCATTTTACACTCAGGCACCTTTTTTTTATGACTAAATTTGACCTAACGTGCTCTAATAAAGCCCAATGGTATGAGTTATTAACTCCCTAATAAGAAGTACCTTATCACTGCATAAAACTAAACTCTTTTACTCTTTAAAGTGAACATTTATTCACCTGCTGATCCCAGACAAATACACATTGCTCTCTGCGAGGGTCTACAGGAGCCAGACTCCCACTTCCTTTGCAGGAACTTTTGCACAGAAGCAGACAGATCTTTGCCTCCGAGCAAACATTGCCTTGATAAAGGGGTCCAATGTGGCTCCGAAACGTTGGCCATATTCTTTTACATGGAACCAATAAACATTACCTTTGGATGTGCTAGCTCTTTGCTGAAGACTGTCCAGAGCTTCAGAATCCATTGTGTTTGTTTCACATGGTCTGTTATTGTGAGTTTTTGGCATTCTCTTTTTTTACTTTTTACATGCAGAGTTTACTGTGTATATATATTATACTGTAATTATGAGTTGTAAATTCAATTTATTGCGTAAAGGCATTCATAATTTCGTGTAATTTTATGCCGACCTTAGCAGTGAATAGCAAAGCCCTCATACATACTATTGACACCAAAATTGCTATATATCCTACAACACTGTAGCTATATGCTACAACACTTTAGAAGATCTGGAAGTTGAGAGTTAAGCTAAAGCCCATATGCTGTATTAAACTTATCAGCTAAGAATCTGACATGTGTACAGGAATTACCTTAGTGTCACCTAAAGACCAACTATCCCGGATCCTTGGCTACTTCCAACTCCATGCCCGACCCGTGAGCACATTCTCCCACCACACCTGCCAGAAGTAAATCTGTCTTGTCCTGTGTGTCATTCCTCTGACCCCTCCGTAGCAACAGACATGTGTGTCACTAGCCTTATGGTTCACCTATGGAATCAGCCTCATACTTAGCTTTTTTCTGACTGGGATAGGTAGAGTAGGGACCAATTCTAAGGAGAGAACTTCAATACTGGTGAATTGGTCCAGTACAAAATAACTGCAGTCCATTTTGGATGCTAAGATCCTCCATTGTACAACCTAGTTGTTATTATTACAGTAGAGTTACAATTTGCTGTAAGTGTGTGATTTAAGTGCAGAGGGTTACTAATTGTTTGTATGCAAATTGACCAACCACCTCAGCATTTGGCTTTCCCTTAACCTCTTGAGGACTGCAGGGCTAAACCCCCCTAGTGACCAGGCATTTTTTAGCTAAAATGGCCACTGCAGCTTTAAGGCCAAGCTGCAGGGCCGCATAACTCAGCACACAAGTGATTCCCCCCCCCTTTTCTCCCCACCAACAGAGCTCTCTGTTGGTGGGGTCTGATCGCTCCCCCCATGTTTATTTTTTTTTTAATAAATATTATTGTTTGTTTTTTTTTTAAAAAAAAACCCTGTTTCTTTAACTCCCTTCCCTCCCTCCCTCCCTCCCTCCCCACAGCCGGCCAAATATGGCGATCGGCTGTCATAGGCTTCTGCCTATGAGAGCCGATCGCTCTCTTGTCCCCCATGGGGACAGCCGTGTCACACGGCTGTCCCCAGTGCAGCGCTGCTGCTGATCGCAGCGCTGCACAAAGTAAATAGACGGCGATCACGCCGTCTACCGGTCTCCCGAGCGGCAATAGCCGCTCGGAGACTGAAGGCGGGGCGGAGCTCCGCCCCCCAAGCAGGAGATGCGCGCGCAGCCTGCGCGCGATCTCCTGCAAAACAGAGCCCCAGGACTTTACGCCAATTGGCGTTAGGCGGTCCTGGGGCTGCCGCCGCGGCCACGCCTACTGGCGTGACGCGGTCGGCAAGAAGTTAAAGGCGCGTACACACGCCTGATTCTTTCAAATGACAGGTCGTCAGACCCGCCCGCGGGGCGGCCGTTTTGACGACAGTTTGCCCATGTTTATAGTCTGTCGGCAGGCTGATAAGGCTGGTTTTGACTGATCCGCTCAGTGGATCGGTCAAAACCAGCCTTATTAGTCTGCCGATAGACTGTACGCATGAGGACACTGTCGTCACAACGGCCGCCCCGCAGGTGGGTCTAACAACCCGTTGTTTGAAGGAATCAGGCGTGTGTATGCGCGTTAAGTCCCAGCAGGAAGAGCATGGCTAACCTACTTTGTGTCTGTATCTGTACGGCACTTGGCCTTCAAAAGACAGTACTTGTGTATGTGTATGAAGCTTTACATCTCAGAGTTGGTCCAGAAAGTGGATCATTACCTCCACCTCAGGTCCACAGACAGGAGTTTGTTTATAAGTTAAAGCAGCCAGGCAGTCTTCACATTCCCAAAGAGACTAGACAGTAAGAGAGTTCAGCATTTCCAGAAAATAACTTCTTTAGTGCAAATAAAAGGCGGATGCAGAGTTGTCTTTGTGAAGGGTAACCACTCATCGCTTTTGTTGGTAGGTCCCAAAAGATTTACTGACACTATAAAAATGATTAATTCCATATCCGCCACTAGGTTCCGCCCGCCAAGCTATTCCTCATCCTCTCTGTGCCTCAGGAATACTCAGGAAAAATGTTACTTGCTACAAACAACTGTTCCTAAATAAAGGCCTCCAAAAACCTTGTCAAAACTTTACAAACTACCGCTGACCACAGAACCAGAAACAACTTACACAGTCAAAATTAAGTGTGAAATGGAGTTAGAGATAAATATAAGTTACTATGGGGTTAATTCATTAAACATCGGTAATATTACTGGGCATGCACAGCGCATGGCAATATCATCGTTACTTCCGCACGTAAGTACCGTGAGATACGCTAGTAGCTTGATGCACTACACCTTGGTAGTGTGACCGTTACTGTACTACTACAACACAGAAGGAAGCAGGCAAAAAACAAAGTCAGGAACAGAATACAAGGTTCTGCAATGGATCAGCAGGTGGATCAAAGATCAGAACCAGGTTGTTCAGTGACTCATGGTTAGCAGCACACAAAGTTCTGGCACTGTTGTGTTCTTGCAGATCTCTTGAATAGAGAGGCCCCACCAGCTGCATTATGAGACCAGAGAGACAGCACAGTACACCATCTGCAGATAGGGTAGAAAAACACAAGGATTGCTCCAGGCAGGAAAGAGCCACCTGCTGGTGGACAGCGGAAGTTCAGAACAGTCACAGTCAATACTGCCACCAGCAGGCAGAAAGTGGCAGAATAAAATTCCTAACCCCCCTAGCTGACAGGGAAGAAGCATATGCTTATAGGAAGGACATAAGCATTTTTTTTCAAGATATTCACATGAGGATAGGTATTATGGGAAATATTGTATACAAAAGGAAACAATCTGATAATAGTGTATTATTCAAGTACATGAATATATATTAACATAATAGAAACTCATACTTGGCATTAGGTAGGAACTCCATAGTCATGATATTTTAGTCTGCAGGTTTTAGTATGGCATACCCCTATAAGAAGCCTAACAAGTTGCAGACTATCCTACACACAATGCAGAGTGCATTGGCCCTGTTTCAACTGACATGCACATGCCGGCAGTGTGCTGTTGAGGCTGTGGTGAATGGCGTTATATCATTTACTGCCAAATATGTTGTCATAGATACGCAAGGCTCTTTCAATTAGTTATTTCTCATGGATTTGGTTTTCAGCCAAGAAAAATCTTTGTTTCTAATAAAGAAGGATCTTTTTTGAACAGATGGTGGTTCAAAAGGGTTGATATGTGCTGGTTCAGCCATCCAAAGTGCCATGTCTATGGATGCCTTTTAGACTTCAGTATAGTGCAAAATAATGCCCCTGTAGTGGTCAGAGTTGGCAACACTTGTTTGGCACTATCGTTACACGTATACTTGTCTTCAGCCTTCTGTAATAAACAGCATCTGCCATAGGCTTTGTACATTAGATGAGAGGAGTTGATCCAAAAGTAACTCTACACGGATCAATAGTGGCCCAATCCAGTGATACATCATTCTCCAATTAGAAATTGGGTGATTAATGTACCATCTATGCTGAAATGTGATTGATAATGAATCAAACTGCTGCTGCAGGGAGTAGTGTGCCATTGATCCCCCATCCCTTTTTAACCACTTTACCACTAAGGGCTTTTTCCTTCAAAAACCAGAGCAATTTTCACATTTTACGCTCCTTACATTAATTCACCAATAACTTTATCGCTACTTATCACAGCTAATTATACACTGTTTTTATTTGCCACAGATTAGGCTTTCTTTGGGGGGTACTTTTTTTAATTATTGAATTTTAAAGGGAATAAAAAGAAAAATATTTAAAAATGCATTTTTCATAGTTTTACAGCAATGAAAGCTTTAAAATAAAACGTGCTACTATAGATAAAACCCACACATTTTATTTGCCCATTGGTCCTGGATTTACAACATTTTTACAATGTATGGTGATAATATTTTATATGGAAATAAAGGTGTATTTTTTCCATTTTGTGTTTCTTTATACTATATCAATAATTACAAGCCCTTATTTGCAAAAATAACAGTAATATACCCTCCTGATATACATATTAAAAAAGCTGAGTCCCTAAGGTATCTATTTAAGTATTTTTTTTAATGCTACCACTTATTTATTTATTTTTTTTACATGTATTTTATTTTGATAACTAGGGGACTGGGGAAGAAGGGGTTAATAACTAATGGATGATTTATTTTTTAATTTATTTTAATGTATTTAACATGTCTTGACATTTTGGCCACTAGATGTCCCACACTATCTGAACAGTACACAGGAAGTTATGTGTATGTGTGTGTTTTAACTTTCATTTTGTGAATAACAACAGGCATTGGGCACTTTGATTGGCTTTGGGAACACATGTTCCAATTCACCGATCAGTACTCTGCCATGGGGAGTCACAGGCACGTGTGCCTGCCACTTGTTAATACAAAGATATGTGTATCTAGGCCCCTGGTTGTTAAGTGAAGTCTAGAGGGGCATAGATATACTATGTGGCTGTGGGCAGCCGGTTAAAGCACACCTGAACTGAATTGTTATTTTTAGACAAGAGGAAAAATTATCTCCTTGGAGAAAACTCATGTGATAAGGTATTGGATACGGCCCAAAGTAATTTAAATAAGTGCCGGTTTCCACTAGGAAAGCCATTTCCGATTCAGCCACAGCCTGAATGGCTAAGCCGTGACAAGCACAGCTATAGTGACTCAACTGCGTGGTGCAGAAATCTGCAGCATGCAGTCCAGATTCACACCACAGTGGTTGTAAGCTCGCAAGGGCAGGGCTCTTTCACCCTTTTGTGTCTTGGAATTTGTTATTCATTTCATACCTTGCACTTATACCTTTTATTCATCATGTTACATTTTTCAAAGTAATCGCTAGTTCTGTATTTTGTACCAATGTCCATATTTGATGTATATCATTGTCTGTATCATTATGTACCCCTTGTTTTTTTTCCCTACTTTGTACAGTGCCACGGAATATGTTGGCACTTTATAAGTCAATAATAATAATCTGGATAGCACTCCATTGAATAGATAGGCAGTGTTTCCCCGCCCCTCTCGTTTGCGAGGAAACACTGCAGATTCAAACCCCGGATTCAGGCTCAGTGGAAATAGGGCCTAAGGACACCACTAATCCTATTAATAACAAATTATAGAGCTTGTAGGAGGCAGAGGTGGAGAAATAGCTAAATCAGTTTTCATGTGCTGCAAATTTACAAATAAGACAGTAAGAAAACCTCCAAAAATTAAAAGAGCTCCAATGTTTTATTTTAAAGAGACTCTGAAGTCTCCCTAAAATTAGGTTTTTATTTTAAAAACCTCATTAACATTATAGTCCGACCTAAAATGCTGCAGAACCGCGGCTGAAAACCCCCTCGATCACCCCAAACTCACGGGGTACAGGGCAGGCAAAATTCACGACTTTCTTGGTCGTGGATTTTGCTGCCGCCTCTATGCCCGTCAATCAGCACGTATCTCCGCTTCTCCCCCGCCCCTCTCAGTGAAGGAAGACTGAGAAGGGCGGGGGAGAGGCGGCGATCGGCACTGATTGACGCGCATAGAGGCAGAGCTGCGCTTCCTCTATGCGGAAGTTGCCTCCGTGTACCCCCGTGAGTTTGGGGTGATTGAGGGGGTTTTCAGCCGCGGTTCTGCAGCGTTTTAGGTCAGACTATAATGTTATTGAGGTTTTTAAACTAAAAACCTCATTATAGGGAGACTTCAGAGTCTCTTTAAGTGTTGCCAAAAAGTTTTTTTTTTAATCAACATAGTGAAAACTAACTCATAAATAACAACAAATAATCACACCGAACACAAAGAAACTTTAAACAACATACTACAATCCCATTTTAATATAAAATATTGATTTGTTTCTATGATATTTTTATTCCTAGGACTTGTTGTTAAATATTGCTAGCTTTTTTTTTAATAATAATATTACTTAGTTAAACAATGGGGCAAAAATTAATACGGCAAAGATTGTATCTTTCAAACTTTCCATTTGAAAAAAACACGATTTCAAAAAGCTGTCAGAATAGTTCAGTCATACAGCGCCCCCTGATGGTCTGTTTGTAAAAAGGAATAGATTTCTCATGTAAAAGGGGGTTTCAGCTACTGATTGGGATAAAGTTCAATTCTTGGTCAGAGTTTCTTTTTAAGTCTCAGTATTTCTGCAAACTGTGGTCATGCCCTTTGCTGCCTGTCCAGTGATCATAACTGAAGTTCTGGCCATTCACACTGACAACTGTGGTTATACTGGTTACTGAAAATCTGTTATGTAAAAGTACCCCTGATCTGAGTTGTAAATCATATAATTTTCATACTGTTTTACTTCTGGTGCTGTGACGTACGTCACAGCACCATCCTCCCCCTCCAGCGCCCCCTGTGTCCTCCATTCTGCTCAGTGAAAATATTCAACTTGAGTAGAACGTTGATGATGGGCGGGGAGTACGTTTCAATACTTTCTCCTCTCTGCCCTTCCTTAGTTCCACCCCCTGCACTTGTAGTTTATAGTTCCTGATCTGAGTATCGTACACAGCATGCAGGGGAGCTGCACTGTGTGCGGGCTTGTGATAATTGAGGTTAGAATGATAGTGTACTAATGTACACTATCATTCTGACCTCAATTATCACAATCCCGCACACACTGCAGCTTCCCTGTGGGCTGTGTGCAGTCTTGGTTCAGGAACTATAAGCGGTGAGTAAAGGGGAGGAGCTAAGGATAGGCAGAGAGGAGGAAGAACTGACACTTCCTCCCCACCCATCATCGAAAGCTTAGTAGAGCGGGAGACTCGGGGGCTTTGAAAGGGGAGGAGGAGAAATCAAACGTTATAAAAAGAGGAGGGGAGAAATCAAACGTTATAAAAAGTATATCATTCAAAACCCCATTCAGGGATACTTTTAGATGTATCCACAAGATGTTTGTTTATTGTGCAGAGGGCAAATGCTGTGATTTTTTTGCTAGCTATTCCAGAGAAGAGTTGCTGAACTTAATTAGCCAGGTGTATGGCTATTTTAAAGATGGACAATTTGATCCACAGGACTTTGAATGCATAATCAAACTCTGGTATGACCTTGCATTCCCTAAAATTACAAGTGATTATCTGGCCCCATATGATAACTATAAGGTAGAAGCTTTGATCAATTTGTTTGAGGATGACAGATAATATTTCTTGATTATATATATTTACACAACTCAAGCTACATAAATGTTGCATACATAATTTGCATAATGCTGCATCAACATGGAATAATTTGCATAACATCGATCATCTTTACTGGCCGTTATCATAAATTATTTGACATGTACTCCTATCTTCAAGGAATTCTTGTATTTGTTTAGTCACAGTCTGTGTAGGTTGCCAGTGATCATCCAGTCCCTGCCACCTTCAGCCCTTTACACTAGGGCTCTAACCTACTTCACTGTACCCAAAATGTTACAAAAGCGTATGGGGTATCAGTTTACTTTGCGTCTCAATTGAACAAATGAATATATTCTGAGAGACATTAGGCCAGGCAGCAGGAGAAATACACACATGCAGACAGCCTGAGGCGTTTTTCTTCTTGAGGGGAAAAAACATGTAAGTGATGTTTCTCATAGCTTCTTGTCCACATAAAACAAATGGCTTTTGATCTAATGCCTGGAACTTATCCTATCCATCTAGAGACTTAAAACTGGCAGAGTATTGACAAATTGATTCTGCAAATTCAATCAACTCCTTTGAAGCACAATCGCACAAACTATCCATTGATGAAACAGGTGCTGCGGCTCCTCACTACCCCCGTACATTCACTGCTCTATATTTGGCCAGCTAATTTGGCCGGTGTTTTATAGTGGTAATGTTAAAAATAGCATATTTAAAGGGACTCCGAGCAGTGCAGAAACTATGGAAAGATGCATATCATTTTAAAGCTCTCTTTCTCCTCTTTCCAATGATATATAAACCGCCGCCCTACGCCTTTTAGTTTTCGCTATTTTCGCGATTGAAATTGCCGCGGCTGCGATTTCAATCGCGAAAATAGAGAAAACTAAAAGGCGTAGGGCTACGGTTTAGGTGTCGCCAGAAAGAGGAGAAAGAGAGCTTTAAAATGATATCCATCTTTCCATAGTTACTTGTATTACACAGGACGACACTTTCCCCAGTGTCAGCAGCTCCGTTCAGCAGAATGGAGCTGCTGACTTTAGGAAAAAGTCGCCCTGTGTAATACAAGGTAACTATATGGGAAGATGGATATCATTTTAAAGCTCTCTTTCTCCTCTTTCTGGCGACACCTAAATCGTAGCCCTACGCCTTTTAGTTTTCTCTATTTTCGCGATTGAAATCGCAGCCGCGGCAATTTCAGTCGCGAAAATAGCGAAAACTAAAAGGCGTAGGGCGGCGGTTTATATATCATTGGAAAGAGGAGAAAGAGAGCTTTAAAATGATATGCATCATTCCATAGTTTCTGCACTGCTCGGAGTCCCTTTAACGAATAATGACAGTAAAGCACCTGAGCTCAGAATGCAGCGATTCTGCTTGGTGGATATTTGTAGAAGAAAGGGTCATGGCACTGCATGCAGATGATGCAATATATAATGGTTCTTTAATTACTATTTTTACGATGTGCTAATTTGCGCAGTTTCAAGGTTATTTGGATGAAATTCAAGCTCCAATCCATGGAGAAAGGGAATGACAAATGTGAATTACTGGTGAAATGTAAAATCGTAATGCTTCAAAGATAAACTTTAAGTATGAACAACAGGTCAAGAGAAGACCTTACTGTTAGTAAATACTAGGCTTGCTGAATGAAAGTAAACCTCACATTTAGGTGAAAATACATTTCTGAGATCCAGAACAGTTGGCCACTCAGGATTTTCGGGGCATTTTAATAAGCAAAGAAAATTAAATAAATAAAGCCAAGGTAAAGTTGAAAAAAATAAATGTAAAGTATTAGAAAAACTCAAAGCTCAAATTCATAATAGCAGAAAAAGAAAAGTTTTTTTCAAACTACTGACACAATTTTATCAAAACCAGTGCCAGGAGAATTGGGACAAGTCTTGTGCAGAACACATACAGAGGTAGAGCGGTGGATCACAATGACCAATTGGAATTGTTGCTCTGGCCACAGGGTCCATTTTAGTTTCAAAAACCTTTATTATGGAATCAATAAAAAAAGGTACATAGTTTAGCCAAAAAGAGTCGACACCACCCAACATGGGTGGGGTGACTACGTAAGAAAAAGTGCACAATGTTACAGTCATTATCTGCTTGAATTGCTTAAGGTACATACAACATGGTTATTTAACAGCGATGTTTCTGGAAGAAGTAAAAGTACATAGAAAAACAGTGCATTTAGTGATATTTAGTGGTGTAAGCTTAACAACAGTAAATGATATGATGGGGTAAACAAAAGTTTGGTTTTAGAATGATAATATCATAATGGGGGGGGGGGACCGGGGATGCACTATCTAGGTTCACCGGTTACTATTGTTGTCATGTCTATAGCTCTTGTTTTGAGCCTCCAGCATGCGTATAGTTGAGAGTAAACATTTGCTATGCCTCTAAAACCGCTGACAGAGTGAGGTTACCTCTAAACTCTATCCACGGCTCCCATATATTTGTAAATTGATCCATTGTATCTCTAATTAGAGCATTAAGCCTTTCACACACCATTATGTGGTCGATTCTGCGTTCCAGTACTGCCATGGACAAAGAGGGCTGCAACCATTGGGATGCTATATAAGTTTTGGCTGCTACAAAGATATATTGTAGAAGTCTATGCTGTGAATTAGTGAATTTTGGGGGTTTCATTCCCAATAAATATACTTTGGGGTCTTTATTTACACGGAGAGAAAATAGGCTTGATATTTTCCTGGTTAATTTTGACCAGAATAATGTGGCCTTTGGACATGTCCACCATATATGGAAGGTAGTCCCATTTGCAGAGCAGCCTCGAAAACATTGCGGAGGATGGGTTGGGTCTATTTTGTGTAAGCGTACCAGGTCTAAATATGATCTATGCAGGAGCTTGAGTGAAGACTCTAAATTAGAGGCCTGCAAGCTGCCTCTAGAGAGGGTATCTAAGCATTGTGACCATTGTTCTTTTGTTAAAGATGTACCTATATCTTTTTCCCAATTTAACATATATGGAAATTTGTAGTCAAGAGGTGGTTGGTTAAAGGTACAGTATAAAAAGGACAAGATTCCTTTACGCAATGGGTCTTGTAGGCAAATGTTCTCAAAAGAAGATTGCTGTATATGGTGGGCTGATGATACTAAACATTTATAATAATGGAAAATTTGAGAGGCCCGAAAATATTCTAAGGGTGGCATATTTTTTTCAGCGATAAATTGGTTTAAAGTATAGAGTTTACCTCTTGTCATTAAGCTTCTAAGTGAAATAATGCCATTTATCTGCCACCAGCGAAAAGCCCGGAGGTCTTGGCCTGGTAGAAAATCTGGACTTTGAAGGAATTCTGTTCGTGGGGAAGGTTGGGATTGGAGATTCCATTTAAAGCGATATCTACGCCAAATGGTCAGGGTGAAAGCTGATAAAGGGGAATTAGTAGCTATATTAGTTGGAAGAGGTGTTCTTGCCCACAGGGCCCCTTTCCAGGAAATTGGGAATAAGAGAACGTTCTCTAGAGATACCCACAGTGGTGTGTGAGGGCCTGCATAAATAAATGGAAGGGAGGCCAATTGAGAGGCATGGAAATATTGTTTCAAGTGCGGTACTGAGAGGCCCCCATCCTTCCTGTGCCAGTGCATGACTTTTCTAGAAATACGAGGACGCTTGTCTCTCCAGATAAATTTAAATAAGGCTGTTTGCAGTTTTTGTAAATCTGGGGTTTGTACTTGAATGGGTAATACTCTGAAAAAATATGTCAATTTTGGTAACCATGTCATTTTTATGGCTGTTACTCTTCCGAGCCAGGAAAGATGGGGGAAATCCCATTGTGAGAGGAGGGTCATAAGCTCCTGCACTAGAGGTCTATAGTTCCATTTATACATCTGAGAGACATCATTGCATAGTTTGACGCCTAAATATTGGATATAGTGAGGTTGAAATTGAAATCGGAATATTGAGGCCATCATTCTACCCATATCCTTAGGATAATTGCAGAACATAATTTCTGACTTGTCAATATTAAGATGTAGGCCTGACACCATGTCAAATGAACGAAAGGTCTTCAGGAGGTTGGGGATCGAAATCATAGGGTTGGTGAGGGTGAGGAGGACATCGTCCGCAAAGAGACTCAGTTTTGCTGTAAAAGGGGAGATAGTATATCCTGTGATGTCAGGATGTAATCTAATGTGTTCTGCAAGAGGCTCCATTGCTAACGCAAAAATAGCAGGTGAGAGGGGGCAACCCTGCCTCGTGCCCCGAGAGATATTAATAGGTTGATAAGAGGTGCCTGGAAGTTTTAAGGTAGCTTGAGGTGAGGAATATAGTAGTGTGAGCCAATGTAGAAAATTCCCCTGTATACCCAGTCTCCCGAAGACCTCAAACATGTATGGCCATGTCACAGTATCAAAGGCCTTTTCAAGGTCTAAGGCCAATAATACTAAAGGTGTCTTAGTCCTCTGGGCGTGTGCAATAATATTAATGTTTCTTCTTAGGTTGTCGGAGGCCTGTCTGTATGGAATGAAGCCTACCTGATCCCTGGAGACTAAACGAGGAAGAAGTTTATTCAGTCGGGCTGCTAGCATGGCTGTCAAAATCTTATAGTCTAGGTTTAAAAGGGAAATGGGGCGGTAGTGTTTTGGATTAAGGGGATCTTTATGAGGTTTAGGTATAATAGTAATGGTAGAGGCCAGAAATTCAGGAGGGATATGATTTAATTTACGTAGTGAATTGAGGGCCTTGGTTAATGGGGTGAGTAGATGTGGGAGACATTTTTTATAACACAGGGTCCATTTTAAAAGTATACTGGAGTTGAAAATAAAGAATGTTCTTTTGCTTAACTGGGTGCTCTTCCAGCCCTCATAGTCTTGTATGTCCCTTGTAGGGATGCTCGGAAAGTTCAGTGATTCCGGCCGGAATTAGCTAATTCCGATTCCGGTGGTCGGAACGGAATTCCTATACCTCTTAAACGGAATTCCGCGGAAATTTTATAATTCCGACGGAATTTTCGGGAATAACACCTCTCTCTCTCTCTCATATCATAAAGTAGGGAATTGCAGATTTTCAAAACAGCTTATATACCATAGCTGGGATTTGAACCCAGGACACAGTGGGTAGTAGGTATCTGTCTTACCCTCTAGACCATGAACCACACTACATGCTAAAGCTGGCCTAGCATAAACCATACTACCATTATGATCAATTCAATAGAAAAAGTGGCATGATTAAAGAGAACCCGAGGTGTGTTTAAAGAATGTTATCTACATACAGAGGCTGGATCTGCCTATACAGCCCAGCCTCTGTTGTTATCCCAAACCCCCCTAAGGTCCCCCTGCACTCTGCAATCCCCCATAAATCACAGCCGTGCTGTGAGGCTGTGTTTACATCTGTAGTGTCAGTCTCGGCTGCTCCCCCGCCTCCTGCATAGCTCCAGTCCCTGCCCCCATCCCTTCCCTCCAATCAGCAGGGAGGGAAGGGATGCAGGCGGGGACTGGAGTTCTGCAGGAGGCGGGGAAAGCAGCAGACTAACACTATAGAGATAAACACAGCCAGCTCTGACAAGCTGTTTGTCAGCAGCGTGGCTGTGATTTATGAGGGATTGCAGAGTGCAGGGGGACTTTAGGGGGGTTTGGTATAGCAACAGAGGCTGGGCTGTATAGGCAGATCCAGCCTCAGTATGCAGATAATAATCTTCAAACCCACCTCGGGTTCTCTTTAAGGATTTGTACTTTTTGAAAAGCATGCTTATATACCATAGCTGGGATTTGAACCCAGGACGCAGTGTGTACTAGGTATCTGTCTTACCCTCTAGACCATGAACCACACTACATGCTAAAGCTGGCCTAGCATAAACCATACTACCATTATGATCAATTCAATAGAAAAAGTAGCATGATTAAGGATTTGTACTTTTTGAAAAGCATGCTTATATACCATAGCATATCTATTGAATTGATCATAATGGTAGTATAGTACATGCTAGGCCAGCTTTAGCATGTAGAGGTGGGACAAGGTCCTTCAGCACCCAAGGCTGAGACAGCAAAGTGCGCTCCCCCCCCCATCGCTCCCGTCACACACTGATTGCTATTACACTAAGAGGTGACCCAGGGCCCCCAACCCTCCCAACACCTTAATCTCTACTTATGGTTTATAGACAGACAAACAAAAATGACAGCGCTCACAGGCTGCAACTGGCTTATAAACCATCAAGGGGCGTGTACAGACCCCCAGGGGCTAAATACACGCCTTGAATCCAAATCAGATGCAAAATTATGCAAATTTAAGTGCTAATTTATGTGCTAGTCCCTAATCTAAAATTTGAATGCAGATTGGATGCAGGCTACCACAAGTATCTTCCCCGAGGGGGCACGTCAACGCCGGGGGGAAGTCTAGTAGGAAATGATTTGTGCACATATTATTTGCTGAAGCTAACGCCCTCCATTGCTGTACCTGTTTGAATGCATGTTGTGTAATATGGTCTATTGGAGCTCTGCACTTCTCTGCAGCTTAATCAATTCAGGTGCAGCCTTCTGTATTTGGAAGCGCTGCCTACACCCTTTTCTCTATGTATTTATGGTTTATGCTAGGCCAGCTTTAGCATGTAGTGTGGTTCATGGTCTAGAGGGTAAGACAGATACCTACTACACACTGCGTCCTGGGTTTGAATCCCAGCTATGGTATATAAGCATGCTTTTCAAAAAGTACAAATCCTTAATCATGCTACTTTTTCTATTGAATTGATCATAATGGTAGTATGGTTTATGCTAGGCCAGCTTTAGCATGTAGTGTGGTTCATGGTCTAGAGGGTAAGACAGATACCTGCTACCCACTGCGTCCTGGGTTCAAATCCCAGCTTTGGAATATAAGCTGTTTTGAAAATCTGCAATTCCCTACTTGATGATAGAGGAGGAGGAGGAGGAAGAGAGATTTTAAAATTTTTCCGACGGAATTCCGAATACGTCGGAATTCTGCGGAACAGCTCCGGAATACCGTCGGAATGAAACGGTAGCGGTATGACGGTATGCGGAATTGTCTCGGAAACGAAAATGGGCTCTTCCGACCATGCCTGGTCCCTTGCTGTCCTCCTGGTCCTCATTCTTGATCTACTGTGCAGTCCAGTAAAGCATGCGACTTAGCTAAGTTGCACACTACTGCAAATGCGCTGGCCCAACAGGGCGCCTCCTTAATCGCGCTCCTGTGGCCGGGAGCATTATCCGCATGTTCAGTTATGAGTCTTAACATTCTACACATGCATAGAGCATTCCCAGCTACAGGAACACGATCAAGGAGGTAGGTTGCTGGGTCAGTGCATGCTATGGTGCACACTTTACTAGGGAGCACAGCAGATCAAGGATGAGACCCGGGAGGACAGCGAGATACCTGCAAGACTACCCCAAGTAAGTACAAGAACACTCTTTATTTTCAACTCAGGTATCCTGTAATTCCAGTTCTGCTCCAGTTTTCCTTACACTGGCTTTGATAAATCTGAGTTAGTGTGTTGTAACATGTAAACGATGCTTACAGAGACAAGAGGCTCTCACATGGGAAGTGTAGAAAGTAAATGAGCTCTGCACTGTAAATGCAATGAAACAAGCGTGCATAAATGCTTGGAATGTACCTGGGGACTTTCCGCAATCTGTGCACTTAGAGCAGCTGACCTAGCTGCTAATTAATGGGGAACCATTGAACCCTATTAAAAAACACCATGATGTATTTGATGGGCAAGGGACATTTAACCACTCTGCTACCGCCTAACGTAGGATGGCAACCGCAGAGTGGCTCCCACATTCCTCTGTCATGCCATATGATGTCATCTCACGAGGAGCGAGATTAGACAAGAGCTCACATGAGCGCCCCTCAGTAAACAGAGCCAGCCACAGTGCTCAGCATGCCAGCCCGTGATCGGAGCTGGCAGGTTGATTTTTTGATATACGGGAAAATTACTATATATGTATACAGCACTGGGATCTCCCGCAGCGCTGTACAGAGGACATCCTTGTCACTTAACTGTCCCACAGAAGGGCTCACAATCTAATCCATGCCATACCAATATGTCTATGTGTGTATCATGTAGTGTATGTAACGTAGGCTAGGACCAATTTAGGGGGGGGGGGGGAGTATTAAAAATGTTTTGTTTTTTTTTAAATAAAAATAAGGCCTTTTTTTTATTAAGAGAAAAAAAGTAAAAAACGCAGCAGCAATCAAATACCACCTAAAGAAAGCCCTACTTGTGAGATGAAAAGAGGGTTAAATTCATTTGGGTACTAAGTTGCATGACTGAGCAATAAACCGTTAAAGTTGCAACGTGCTGAATTGTAAAAAATAGCCTGGTCATTAGGGGGTATAAAACTCTGGTCCTCAAGTGGTTAATGAATTCAAACCTTCCTTCACAATAGAACAGGGAATGGTCAGGCTGTAAACTGCCAACATAGTCAATCAGCTGCGAGAGCCTATCAAATAGGCGTGGGAAATTGAGGTAAAGCATTGTGCTGTTTGTGGGTAAAAAACAGCCAGGTACATTTCCCAGAATGCCAAGCAACACAGTCGCATAGCTGTTAGCACTCTAGTATTGAATTTCTAGGGTCCCAGACATAGGAAACTATCTGCATGTGTGATATGTATGTTCTCTTCTTGGTTGCAGGAGTTCTCTCTGAGCACTTAACCAAATCATGCTGATAAATTGTTTCCCCCTCCTCCCCCCCCCCCCCCCCCCAATCAGCCTAAAGCCACATACATGTATAAATGAACACAGGCCATTTATTGAAACTAGTACAAAAGTGTATTGATAACATGCAAATCTAAATACCAATTAAAATACAGCTTGTATATTGAGTGCTTCCTTAGCTGACTATGCCTGCAATGCACATACCGGACCGAAGCAGTATGAATCTACATCCAGCAGGTGGTGCTGCAGCTCTGACTGGACATAGATTCTACTGCTTTGGCACTCCACGGTACCGCTGCTCTGCACTCGCCACAATTCACTCGCCGCAATTCAGTCGCTCTGCTGTCTATAAGGCGGCAGAGCTCTGTGAGCAGGTCAGGAGCCGCTTTCATTGGCTCCTGACCGTGTGATCACTGTGAGCCAATCACATTGGGCTTGATTCACAAAGCAGTGCTAACAATTAGCACGCTGGTGAAAAGCCCTTTATCACGCCTAAACTCAGTTTAGGCGTGATAATTTTAGGTGTGATAAGTTTAGGCGTGATAATTTTAGGTGTGATAAGTTTAGGCGTGATAAGTTTAGGTGTGATAGGTTTAGGTGTGATAAGTTTAGGTGTGATAAGTTTAGGCGTGATAAGTTTAGGCGTGATGGTTTAGCACCAACTGGGTTAGCACCGCAGTGCACAGCTGATCAAAAGTTTTGCGCTAGCAAAGTCTGGTGCACTTCGCATAGAGTTTAATGGCGCTGCTTTGCGTGCGGGACTTTGCGCGCGATCTAAACTTATCTAAACTTATCACGCCTAAACTTATCATGCCTAAACTTATCACGCCTAAACTTATCATGCCTAAACTTATCACGCCTAAACTGGCTTTTCACCAGCGTGGTGCAATGGTTATCACGCCTAAAGTCTCTAACTGGGTTAGTGTCAGGTATAGCGCAATTACCTCAGAGGCGGAAAGCAGCGCGGCCTCCGCTTCTACGGCTGACGTCACGGCGGCGGCTGCCGCGTGTCCTCAGGCATCTTGCGCATTTCCCGGCAGGACAGGTCTTTCAGTGGCACATCAGGTTAGGTCTGCATGCTCGCGCGCGGAGCGGCAGGACCTTCATGGGCTTAGGAGACGGGTCAGCTGATCGGCTGGTCAAGCGGCTCTGGGCGGGAGCTTTGGAATTGCCTGTCTGTATTTAAGGATGGGGATGCCAGTGGCTCATTGTCTGTTGTTGCTGAAACTTCGCAGTGAAAGCTCTCAGACCTTAGTCAGATCCACGTGTGCTTTGATCTGGCAGGACTCCGGGGATTTCACACTAGATTAGGAGCCAATGAAAGCGGCTCCTGACCAGCTGACAGCGCTCCGCCATCATAGAGGCGGCAGAGAAAGGAGGCTGCGACAATGGGGCAGCGTTGTGGCAGGCGTGAGCGGCAGTTATGAGTGGCGATTCGTCGGGAGGCAGTGTTGTACGGTACCAGCAGTCTCTGGTCCTTAACCTCCCTGGCGTTCTATTAAGATCGCCAGGGCGGCTGCGGGAGGGTTTTTTTTAAATAAAAAAAAAAAACTGTTTCATGCAGCCAACTAAAAGTTGGCTGCATGAAAGCCAACTAGAGGGCGCTCTGGAAGCGTCATTCTGATCGCCTCCGGCGACCAGAATAAACAAGGAAGGCCGCAATGAGCAGCCTTCCTTGTTTTGCTTACCTCATCGCCATAGCGACGAGCGGAGTGACGTCATCCAACGTCCTGATGTCAGCCGCCTCCAATCCAGCCCTTAGCGCTGGCCAGAACTTTTGTTCCGGCTGCGCAGGGCTCGGGCGGCTGGGGGGACCCTCTTTCGGCGCTGCTCGTGGCGGATCGCCGCAGAGCAGCGGCGATCAGGCAGCACACGCAGCTGGCAAAGTGCCGGCTGCGTGTGCTGCTTTTTATTTCACAAAAATCGGCCCAGCAGGGCCTGAGCGGCGACCTCCGGCGGTGATGGACGTATATAGTCGTCCATACCGCTGAGGAGGTTAAGGGGGCAGAGACTGTTGGTACGGAAATGGTTAAGTTGCACCAATTAGATAATGCAAAGTTGTTCTGTGACTTCCAAATGAACGCTGGCAGCCGCCAGAACACAAAACAATCCAAAGCAGTAATTGAAGTCAATTCGCAGCTGGGTCAGACTTGCTGACACCCTACTTGTTATAAATAAGTCAATGGATACACGGAAATTATTGTGGCACAATTGTATTGCTCCAGGTGGATGGATCATAGTAGACCAGTCAGAGGTGGACAAGTGGCCGTCACGCCAGGCAGCGAACATGAAGTGACATAAAAAAATAGGTAGGTAACCCTACATACGTACCTAAGTAGAGTGAAGGCTCTGGTTTCCATAGAGCCTTCTAGGTCCTGTCATTGTGCTCTCATTCTACTGCTGTCTCCCGTTCAAAATTCACACCTTTAGGACTTCTCGGCAAGCTTCGGAAGCACTTACCGGTACATGCCCAAGTTCTTCCAAAGACAGATGCACCTGTACTGTGCATGCGGGAGCATGAACTTGCGAGTACGCAGTACTGATCCACTCATCTTCAGAAGAACTCGGGGAGATGAGTACTTCCAAAGCCACTTGCACGAGGAGTCTTAAAGAGTTATATGACTAAGCTGGTTGGATAACTTCATTGGGAGACAGCGGTAGAATGAGGGCAGGGAACGAGGATCAGGAAGGCTCTATGGAAACCAAAGCCCAGCCTCTTCTTAGGTAAGTATCTAACTTTTTAGGATCTTCAGATCTACTTTAACCTTTTGAGGACTGCAGTGTTAAACCCCCCTAAAGACCAGGCTGTTTTATGTAAAATGGGCCACTGCAGTTTTAAGGCCAAGCTGCAGGGCCGCACAACACAGCACACAAGTTATCCCCCCCCCCCCTCCTTTTCTCCCCACCAACAGAGAGCTCTGTTAGTGGGGTCTGATCGCACCCCAGTTGTTGTTTTTTTTTTTGTAAATATTTATGTTTGGGTTTTTTTTTTTATTAAATTTACGTATTTATTAATAATTTTTTCCCTCCCTCCCTGCAGGCAGCCAATCACGGCAATCTGCTCTCATAGGCTTCACCCTATGAGAGCCGATCGCTCTCTTGTCCCCCAGGGGACAGCGCTGCTGCTGATCGCAGAGCTGTACTATAGGTAAAGACGGCGGTTTGGCCATCTAACAGTCTCCCGAGCGGAGACTGAAGGCGGGGCGGTGCTCCGCCCGCTGAGCAGGAGATGCGCGCGCAGCCTGTATGCAATCTCCTGCAAACTGCTGCCCCAGGACTTTATGCAGATCAGCGTTAGGCGGTCCTGGGGCTGCCGCCGTGGCCACGCCTATCGGCCTGACGTGGTCGGCAAGCAGTTAAATAAAATTCCCTTTAAGCCTACTACAGCGCCTCAGATGTTTGTAGAATTACTGCTATCCTAGTACTATATAAATACATAGTGATAATAATAATGCCATAGTTGCCATCGATTCTGCTGGAATTTTACTTATAAGGTACCGGTATCTCCTCATCTTAAATGACCTTGTCACCAGTGACTTCCATTTGTTTACATAAAGAAAGAGAATGTGCATTGGAAAAAATAGAGTCTGACTTTACAGTCATGACAAGTGTTTGTGAGTGTTTGGGGACCAGGAGAAAAGTTTTCATTCCAAGGGTAGAAAGGTCCCGGAGTACCGCTGGGAAAAGCTGAAGTAGAAGAGGAATATGTTGAAATCTGGTTAGTGCTTAAGTTAAGATAGTTTCCTGGAAGAATTCAATGTAAAGTTATTTGGACAAATTGATAGGCAAAAGAGAAGAAGTATACAGAGAGTAAGGTGCATAGATAAAATAAATAAATGTTAAGACTGGAGCCAGGAGTTTATCGTGCACTATGCGATTATGGCACTACTGGTAACATCTACCTGAAGTGATATTTGACACAAGGGTCTACTCACTAAAAAAATAGTAAAATGTATGTGTACAGACAGTGCATATACATTTGACACATTGTTTACATACCTAGCATTGTGTTGTGTGTTATATAAATAGTATAATGCACTTTAAACAAAGCGCAAGCGTTAATACGTAGAGCTGGTTATACAGCACATTTTTTAATATGTGAGTTGCAACCATGTTACAGCCTGACTCTTCTGATCTTTTACTGCAGCTTACTAAACTACAAACCTATGGATATCATTATAAGACCCCAAGTAGTACTCTTTGCTATAAAGAGGTCTTCATCAGATGTTTTGGGAGTAGATGTCATGTACCAGGAGGAAGCACTGAAGACGTGAAATGGGTTAGGGCTTTTTGCTCTTATCTGTAATGCACTGATATTACAATACATTTCCTAGTGAGCATTTCCAGTGTGCGGATGAATTTCTTGTGTCAGTAGATGTTGTGTGGAAGATACAGTAATTATGCTACAGGTGGTATTTGTGAGCACTTTTTATTTAATTGTATACATTTTTTTTTTACTTTATTTTTATCAATGATCACTATTACTTAGCAGTAACAGTGATCATTGAGGGACTGGAGGACACTGATTGGCCAAGGGATCACATGAATCCCTGGGCCAATCACTGCAGATACAGGGGTCAAGAGATCACATGATCCCTTTGACCAATGGTGCTGCAGAACGGGGGGCACATAAGCATGGTCACGTTACAGGAAGTCAATGGCTTCCTGCATATGGCACTAGAGAATAAACACTGTTACTGAGTGTAATGGCAATCATTCTCCGTATGCAGGCACGGATTGGCTCAAGGGACATCCGTCCCCTTCCAACAATCAACTCTGCTTCAGAGGCCGTTGGGAGCGCGCTTGTGCGTGCACACGATCGCGCGGGGCAGCCAGTACAGTGCATGGATGTGACTCTCCTTTCCCTGCGGCTATAGCTGCAGCAGCCGCGGACGTGAGTCATGTCCGTGTGGCAAAAGGAGTTAAACAGGCTAAACTCTCTAAATACATACAAGGTGCATTTCTCTCTGTTTTCCTTCTGTCCTCTGCAAGAGTTCAGGCCCACTTTAATCAGCAGCTTGCACAAAAGACTTATACTGTATATACAGTAGTTTGTTACTGATATGCATCTCTTCTAGCCTTATTTAAAGGAACGGCCATACTCGCGCAGACACAGAACAGCCATGCTTATGCCTAAAGGGGAGCACGGGACAGATTTTCAAACCGACAAGCCCTTGCCAGATTTCTTCGAGGGGTTCACACTCGGCAAGGTAGGACCAGAGAGAGCCTCTAAAGCAGCACTGGGCAAACTACGGCCCACGGGCCAGTTTAGGCCCACTCATGCTGTTACACCGGCCGCCTGTCCCCCTCCTTCCCCACTCCCTCCCTGCAGAGTCGCGAACGGGCGGTAACAGGGATGACTGAAAACTCACCTGATCACTGTCCAGCGTCGCGTCTCCATGGCAACAGGGCGTCACATGACATGACTTCGGGATGAGCCAACGTATTACACGCTGGCACGCCTGACTTCCTGTGATGCCCTGTTGCCATAGGGATGCAACGCTGAACAGTGATCATTTTAGAAATGGAGCCAGCGGACCACAGCACATGGCCCGGGTCGATCAAACGCGGCCCGGGCCGATCAGAATTTGCCCAGCCCTGCTGTAAAGGATCCATATTATTAGCTAAGCATGTTTGCAGATGCCAGCCAAACACTGTGTAGGTCCCACTTGTGCTGCCAGAAAGGCTCATTGAGTCATGGACTGCACAAGACCTCTGAAGGTGTTCTCTGACATCTGTTGTCAAGACATATCATTACTGAAGTCCTTTGCCATCAGGTAATATCACTGCCATGAAAGGATTTCACTTTTCAGGTTGGGAACAATACTAAGGTGAGTGTTATGTGTAAAAATAACATCTAAATAAACTAAAAAAAAATGTAATTAATCAGACCAGGCCCCCTTCTTCTATTGCTCTGCAGTCCAGTTCTGAAGCTTATGTGCCCATGGAAGATGATTTCAGCAGTGGACATTGGTCAACCTGGACTGGTTTGCAAAGCTGCAATGCACTGTGTATTCTGATACATTTCTATGGCAAACATTTGACTTTTCAGTAATCCTGTGGTATGGGGTGAGCTGGGCTAGCTTTTGCTACTTATATACACATCAGTAAGCCTTGGTAGCTCATGACCCTAAAGGTGGCCATACGTGATTCAACCAAATCTATTATTTTGCTTATTGTTTGGATAAAAATTATCGATTGTATGGAAAAATCAAATATAATTATTTTTGATGGAGAAAGAATGATTGATTTTTCTTAATGTTTCCTTAAAACTCTTGCCGACTGCGACATGCTGATGGGCATCACCGTAGCGGCAGCCCCAGGACCGCCTAACACCGATTGGCGTAAAGTTCTGGGGCTCTGTTTTGCAGGAGTTCCTGCGCAGGCCGCGTGCGCATGTCCTGCTCGGTGGGTGGAGCAGAGCTTAGGTCTCAGTCTCAGCCTTCAGTGTCCAAGCGGCGATCGCCACTCGGGAGACTGTTAGACGGAGAAACCGCCGTCTTTTCACTTGTACAGCGCTGCGATCTACAGCAGCGCTGTACAGAGGACAGCTGTGTGACACGGCAGTCCCCCTGGGGGACTCAGAAGTGATCCGCTGTGATAGGCTGACGGGGGTGGGAGGGAGGGGGGTAATTTGCATGAAAATTTTTATTAAAAAAAGAGACGTAAATATTTATTTAAAAAACAAACAAACAAACCTGGGGGTGATCAGACCCCTCAACAGAAAGCTCGGTTGGTGGGGGAAAGGGGGGGGGATATCACTTGTGTTGTGTGCTGTGTTGTGCGGCCCTGCAGCTTGGCCTTAAAGGTGCAGTGACCTTTTTCACACAAAATGGCCTGGTCTTTGGGGAGGGGGGGGGGGTAAAGCCTGTGGTCCTGAAGAGGTTAATTCTCTGATGAGATGTGTTGGAAAAATCATACAGTAAAAAAACAAACAACAAAATTAGTTAGTATATTGACTTGACTTTTCAAACTATTCCATCAGGCGGAAAAAATTGATTAGCACAAAAGTGAAATGGTGTAGGGCCACCTTTACATTTTTTTATTGGTTGTTCTTCCTTTGACCACCTTAGCTATGTACTAACTGCTCAATAACATGAACATCCCATACAGTGGAGGAAATAATTATTTGACCCCCTCACTGATTTTGTAAGTTTGTCCAATGACAAAGAAATGAAAAGTCTCAGAACAGTATCATTTCAATGGTAGGTTTATTTTAACAATGGCAGATAGCACATCAAAAGGAAAATCGAAAAATAACCTTAAATAAAAGATAGCAACTGATTTGCATTTCATTGAGTGAAATAAGTTTTTGAACCCCTACCAACCATTAAGAGTTCTGGCTCCTACAGAGTGGTTAGACACTTCTACTCAATTAGTCACCCTCATTAAGGACACCTGTCTTAACTAGTCACCTGTATAAAAGACACCTGTCCACAGAATCAATCAATCAAGCAGACTCCAAACTTTCCAACATGGGAAAGACCAAAGAGCTGTCCAAGGATGTCAGAGACAAAATTGTAGACCTGCACAAGGCTGGAATGGGCTACAAAACCATTAGCAAGAAGCTGGGAGAGAAGGTGACAACTGTTGGTGCGATTGTTCGAAAATGGAAGGAGCACAAAATGACCATCAATCGACCTCGCTCTGGGGCTCCACGCAAGATCTCACCTCGTGGGGTGTCAATGGTTCTGAGAAAGGTGAAAAAGCATCCTAGAACTACATGGGAGGAGTTAGTGAATGACCTCAAATTAGCAGGGACCATAGTCACCAAGAAAACCATTGGAAACACATTACACCGCAATGGATTAAAATCCTGCAGGGCTCGCAAGGTCCCCCTGCTCAAGAAGGCACATGTGCAGGCCCGTCTGAAGTTTGCCAATGAACACCTGAATGATTCTGTGAGTGACTGGGAAAAGGTGCTGTGGTCTGATGAGACCAAAATAGAGCTCTTTGGCATTAACTCAACTCGCTGTGTTTAGAGGAAGAAAAATGCTGCCTATGACCCCCAAAACACCGTCCCCACCGTCAAGCATGGGGGTGGAAACATTTTGCTTTGGGGGTGTTTTTCTGCTAAGGGCACAGGACAACTTAATCGCATTAACGGGAAAATGGACGGAGCCATGTATCGTGAAATCCTGAACGACAACCTCCTTCCCTCTGCCAGGAAACTGAAAATGGGTCGTGGATGGGTGTTCCAGCACGACAATGACCCAAAACATACAGCAAAGGCAACAAAGGAGTGGCTCAAGAAGAAGCACATTAAGGTCATGGAGTGGCCTAGTCAGTCTCCGGACCTTAATCCAATAGAAAACCTATGGAGGGAGCTCAAGCTCAGAGTTGCACAGAGACAGCCTCGAAACATTAGGGATTTAGAGATGATCTGCAAAGAGGAGTGGACCAACATTCCTCCTAAAATGTGTGCAAACTTGGTCATCAATTACAAGAAACGTTTGACCTCTGTGCTTGCAAACAAGGGTTTTTCCACTAAGTATTAAGTCTTTTATTGTTAGAGGGTTCAAAAACGTATTTCACTCAATGAAATGCAAATCAGTTGCTATCTTTTATTTAAGGTTATTTTTTTGATTTTCCTTTTGATGTGCTATCTGCCACTGTTAAAATAAACCTACCATTGATACTGTTCTGAGACTTTTCATTTCTTTGTCATTGGACAAACGTACAAAATCAGTGAGGGGCCAAATAATTATTTCCTCCACTGTAAGTCATTTTGGAAATACTCTGATGCCCTAGTCATTTTGTTATAACAATGGCCTCAATTCACTAAGCATTACCGCATTTGGTAATGCTGAAAACAGATGATTTTACCGATCACTTTCCCAAATTCCAATTCACTAAACCTATTACCGCACAGAAAATTTGAATTAACGACTAGTGAGGAAAGTTACCGACTTGTGCAATAAATGCCTCAAGAAATGTCAAGAAATTGCAATTCACAAAGATTTACCATTCAGTAAATTAGGCAAAAGAGTTCAACATTTTTCTCTAGCTCTTACTAGCCGATAACTCTCTCTCTCCATGTGTAACATTGACAGAGAGCCAATAGGGAGAGCTAGGCAGCCAATAGGGAGAGCCACACAGCCCCGCTTCTCAAGCTGATTTGATCCGAAATGATGGAAGGTGGGTCTTCACTGTAGCAGAGCAGGGAAAGGTGACATTTTAGGAGGCTTTACTGCATCTCTTTAGCTGTGAAAATCTGTATACTGTTATACAGAAGAGCTCCCTTGGTGGCTGCAGCCCATCTAATGGGATGTCAGAGATGCACTGGACAGAAAAAACACAACTCATACACTCAGCTTCCTGCCTCACCACTGACCTGCTCCACAGCTGGTAAGTGACACTTACCGAGCAGGGCTTAGTGAATTGAAAAATGTTTGTTTGGTAAGTTACCGAACTTTCACCTCAAGCGGAAAATCAAGTCCTGGAGCTGCAGTTTAGCAGGAAACGCACACGCGCATGCACGATCATTCCCTGCCGGTTCATGGAACTCCGCTCAGTGATCAGCCTGCTAGCCGCGATCGCGTTTAGAGTGGAAAGGGGAAAGAATTCCACTTTGTTTATATTTGTACAGCACTGCTATCTCCTGCAGCTCTGTTTGAGGGACACTGGGTTGTCCCTCAGAGCGGCTTGTACTGCACGGCCTCTTATAAGCTGATGCCTATAAGAGGCGGGGAACAGTGCCGATCACCATCCTATGGTGATTAAGGACAGCACAGGAAGGAGGGAGGGTGAGGGAGGAAGGAGGGAGGGAAAAGCCTCCCTTCTTTCAATTATAAAAAAAAAAAGATTGCAGCAGTGATCAGAGATCTCTGGCAGAGTGTCCAATTAAGGACATTAAAAGGATGTGAAATTAATTTGTGTGCTGAGTTGTAGGGCTGTGGAACACGCGAACACAGCTGCACAGCCCTGTGTTATGAAAAATGGTCTGGTGGTCACTAGGGGGGTGTAAGCCTGAGGTCCTGAAGTGGTTAAAAGGAGTCTGACGCAAAACAAAACTCAAACCAGATACTTACCTAAGGAGAGGGAAGGCTCTGGGTCCTGTAGAGACTTCCCTTTCCTCTCCTCGTCCCGCCGTTCCTGTGCTGGTTCCCCCGTTAGCAGTCTCTGACCAATGTCTCCCGAAGAATTTCAAAGCCTCCCCAGTGGGGGATTTAAACAGAGGAGCCTGCGAGGGAATGAGAGGATGAGGAGAGGAATGGGAAGGCTCTGTAGGATCCAGACCCTTCTCTACCCTTAGGTAAGCATCTCTTTTTTATTTTCATTATAACCTCAGATTCACTATAAATCCTAGCTCAAGCCAGTATGTAAATCAGTAAGGAGTCTTTGGGCAAGACTCCCTAATGCTCCTGGTCACTTGTGAAGTGTGCCCTAAGTGGCTGCAGCCCTGAAGTGCTTTGAGTATGACAGGAGAAAAGCGCAATATAACTGTTCTGTGTCTTGTCTTGACTGTCCACCTACTGCCTAATATGCTCTGGCCCCTGACAGGCACCACTGTAAGGAGATAATAAAGTTATTCACTTCACCTATCAGAGGTTTTAATGCTATGGCCAAACTGGTGAATGTTTTTGCCATTTTTGTAAAAGTAGCAGCATATCCCATTGATTTTAACAGCTTCTTTCGTACTATTGTTGACAATGAGAATGTATTGTGGACAAGTGACAAGCACATAGCTTCCATTTACAGTGCATCTGACATGCATTTGAGATGATTCTTCCGCAATCACGGCTGCATCAAATAAACTTTTATTAGAAACAATTACTGATTACAAGAAGCCATTGTAAGCTTAACATAAAAGTAATCAATCTTCTCCTGTAAGTACGCATTCCCATGGCGCAGCTTAACTTGCTGCTGTACAGCTCAATTACACTTACACTCCAGACAATCTAGGGCACAGGATTTAGGAACCTAGTTATAAAAGGATGACTTTCAATTACTTCCTATTTACGTAATTCTGCATATCTGTGCATTTTAAAATTCACTGCTATTAATAAGACTTTATAATTGACGTAATGTGATTATTTTGTGCCATTTCGGTACAAACACTGTGCATTTAACTTCAATGAGCTGTTCATCTACCAAAAAAAGGTTCCTTAGGTGCAATGTGCAAATAAATCCCACTACTGCTGCTACCTCCTGTATATCACTGCAGATAGGTTGACTTTTTGAGACCAAAATTTAGTGTGTGTGGACTGGGGAAGGATGATAGATGGCATATCCATTGGGGGAAACCCTAGTGATGTGTGTGGGGGTCACTATATGCAGAATTCGCGTTGGAGCATGCTTCAGCATGTATACTATAGCTATCTGTCCTCATTGGGACTTGCTTCCTTTAGTGTTTCGTGCAGCTTTCCGAACTGCCCACTATAGCTCAAGGCTCACTGCAGTCACATGACAGTGAGCCTGGTACTCTAACGACCAGTTCAGAAGCTGCACGTGCAAAAGCATGCTTGTATGCACACTCTGCACCTGTCAATGCGTTACAAATCAATACTCTGCATGGGTGCCAATGGCGGCACATGGGGTGGCCAATCGGCGGGTCATAGCTTTTGGCCAATTTTTCATGGGGGGGGGGGGGGGGGGGGGGGCATATTACCCTTTATAATTGAAGTAATGTGATTATTTTGTGCCATTTTGGTACAAATACTGTGCAGTTTAATCTCAGTGTGCTGTTCATCTACAAAAAAAAAACCGTGCCAAGTGCCAAAAATCACACTACTGCTACAGTTCAATTCCAGGATTTTTTTTTTTTTACCTACTGTACACCGCAGATAGGCTGACTATGGGGGGGGTGTTGGCCTATACGTGGGGTAAATACACTGGTGATGTTTCAGGGGGGGGTGCCTGTATGCAGAATGCACTTTACAACATGCTTCAGCCTGCATAGCTACCTGTCCTCGATTTGGCTTGCTTCATGTAGTGTCCCCTGTAGCTTTACAAACTGCCTACTAGAGCTCCAAGTTCACCATGGTCACATGACAGTCATCCTGGAGCTCTAGTGGCCAGTTCAGAGGCTGCATGGGACTTTAGAGGAAACAAGCCGGAGCAAGAACAGGTATCTATACATGCTAAAGTACACTCATACACATAATCTGCACCCATCAGCACATTTTAAATTGATGTTGTGCATGGGGGGGGGGGGGGGAGGGTAGCTTTGCCAATCGGCGAGTCATAGTTTCTGGCCTATTTTGTGTTCAAAAATGGAGGGTCACTTGAGGTTCCCTTTAAAGATTTTGAAATTGCCACTTGTGTTTTTATTGCTTTAAACCATTAGTGTGAATAAGTAAGCGCTCTACAAAGGATTATTCACCTGGATAAATGCTTTATAAACTTACTCTCAAACATATTGCAAAAATGCTTAGAGTCATTGAGGTTCAGTAAGCCGCACTGGAGCTAGCAATACTATGTGTGTTGCCATACAGCTTTATTGCATAAGGCTGGTTTTGACTTTGTCCTGTTACAAAGGTTAGCTATACTGGAATGACACACACACACACACAAACACACACATGCACACTTTAAAAGCTAATCCAACACAAAACAAAACATCTATACGTACAGATATGGGTGCAGCCATTTCCCTGCTCAAGCACCCCAAGCAAATTCAGTAATAAGCCATTGCACAGATTCCTCTTTCAATGCCCCAGAGCCATGCATGGTTTGAGGAAGGACAGCTTCTGTTAGATGCTTTTCACATTTGACCTCCCTGGCGGTAACCCTGAGTCAGGTTCGGGGTTGGAAATCTGCAGCTCAGAGCGGTAACCCTGAGCCTGACTCGTGGAGACCTCCGCGAGGTTACTGCAGAGAATAGCGCACAGCGAGCGTTTCAACTCACTTCCCCCGAAATCCAGACTTTGGCCGCCATTCTTCTTCCTGCCTTCCGAGGCTCTGCATCCCCCTGGTGAGATTGCCATCTGTTGTCATGACGACAGCCAGCAATCTCACTATAGGGTTACAGCGCCACATGCAGGACGGAGGTAAAACTGCAGCGCTGAATCCCAGGGAGGTGAGTAAGTGCAGGGACTGCTGCAGAGTCTCTAGCAGCTTAATTATTTTGCGGTTTTAGGGTCTAAAAGCATGCAAAAAAATGCACCGCGTTTAGACCCTAAAATCTGGAAACAATCATACCTCCAGGGAGTTTAAAGTAAGACTCCAGGAAGAATGAAAAATAACTTTAAAGTGTACACACACTAAATGGAACTGGTAGTATGCTCTGGCCAATCCACAAGCTAAAAAGATCTGCCAGGTTTTACTACCCATGCTTTGATTATGAGATGTAGAAGTAAGGAGGGGCATGGAGTGGCTTGTGCTGTTTATTTTGTGTGGCTGAGCTCTTTGGATCACAAAATTAGTTAGACAGAATAACAGGTCTTTTGGTAGCTAAGGAAGCCACTAGCCTGGAATGCACAGATAAAGTGGCATCATACCTATGTTGAGAAATAGGTAATAATGTCTGTTCATCTCCACGTTACAATTAATAGCAAACATTTAAAATTACATCCAGTGTATTTGTGAATTTAAATACTCAGCTGGTTGCAGTCTCATTTTAAAAGACTCTGCCAAGAATGAGGACTTTGAGGTGGCTGCAGGTCACTCAGTATGTGCAGGAGTGGAAAACAGATAACTTATGTTACTGCTCTGTTCAGCTTATTGCTCATGCAGGAAGAGGAAGATACCCGAGTACTGAAAACTAGTACAAAAATGAATGCAGGTTGCCCTTACAGTCAGTTTTGGAAATGTAAGGCCCGGTTCACACTTGCGTTCCAGGTCCGGCTTCCCCGGACCCGGAACGCACCGTATACTGTACAAACGGACCCGTTTCTCATCACACTGGCTAAAGGAACGGGTGCTTACGGCACCCGTCCTTTGCCACATGGGGGGTCCAGGCATAGACAGATGGGGGGGAGGGGATAGACGGCAGCGCTGACAGGACAACAGCCCAGGTATGTTTATAATTGTATTGTGGGCTGTTGTCCTGTACTGTGTGCGCTGTGTCCCCCCCCCCGCCCCCCCGACTCCCCCCATGCCTGTCTGTGATGCCGCACCTGTTTTAACCTGCCTGGCGTTCTATTAAGATCGCCAGGCAGGCTGCGGGAGGGTTTTTTTTTAATAAAAAAAAAACTATTTCATGCAGCCAACTGAAAGTTGGCTGCATGAAAGCCCACTAGAGGGCGCTCCGGAGGCGATCTTCCGATCGCCTCCGGCGCCCAGAATAAACAAGGAAGGCCGCAATGAGCGGCCTTCCTTGTTTTGCTTATATCGTCGCCATAGCGACGAGCGGAGTGACGTCATCGACGTCAGCCGACGTCGTGACGTCAGCCGCCTCCGATCCAGCCCTTAGCGCTGGCCGGAACTTTTTGTTCCGGCTGCGCAGGGCTCAGGCGGCTAGGGGGGCCCTCTTTCGCCGCTGCTCGCGGCGAATCGCCGCAGAGCGGCGGCGATCAGGCAGCACACGCGGCTGGCAAAGTGCCGGCTGCGTGTGCTGCTTTTTATTTCAGCCAAATCGGCCCAGCAGGGCCTGAGCGGCAGCCTCCGGCGGTACTGGACGAGCTGTGCTCGTCCAGACCGCCCAGCAGGTTAAAGTACAGTATCGGCAGTCTGGAAGTGTTACTTTCCGGGTGCCGAACTGATACTTTTTTGTCCGCAACCGACCGGATCCTGAGGTATCCGTACGACCCGGTTTCGCACAAAACGCAAGTGTGAACCGGGCCTAAATGGAATGATACTTTTTAAATCGATTAAAAAGAAAAATCTGCAGCAATGATATATATTTATAACTTTTGTAAGCAAGAGAATAAAATCTAATTTAAGACTGTTAGTCTGGACTTGCAGTGGTCAGTTGCATAACTCACACGTTCTAATGAATGTGAACTGCACTGGAGACTGGGCATAGATTTTGATACAAAGCCTGCATGCAGCAAGTTAGATTAATGTGTTACAATCAGTTACAATGCAGTGCACAAGTTCACAACTCCATAGACTTGTATGGGCAGTGAGTTGACATGCACTCAATGCCCACATTGAGGTGAATGGGAGCGTTCTTCTCAATGCATTTACTGTCGTTTGCGCAAACGTTGTGGTCAATTGACATTGTTTAGACGCTGCATGTAGCATCCCACATAGGTTTCATTTGGCAGTTCCATGCCCCCCTTAAGGTTTAAAACATGACAATAGAACAACGGGAACCAATGCCAGTACCTAGTGTTTTGCAAATCGCAACAAGCTGATAGTGGAAAAAGGCCCTAAAATCCCGGTACGAGAATACTGGCCGCAGTTATAAATGGACGCGTCTGCTGCCGCAAAGCTCACGTCTAACGGCAACATTCAATGGTTGATAGCCGTATAATAGCCGTATACTAAATGTCTTTCATATTTTGTTACGCGTACCTACAAAGCCCCGGGCCCCCCTGGAAAAAAAAATTCCGCCCCCCCCCTAGGGCCCGCTCGGGGACTTTTTGGGGGCAGGAGGGGTCACAGCATAAGAGGAGAGCTGTGGCCGCAGATCGGCGGGGAGGGGGGAAATCCCCCCCCCCTCCCTCACCTCGGGCTCTCCTCTTAGCGCTCCCCTCCTGCAATCAATCATTGGTGGTGCTCGTGGCAGCCGCAGCGGCGGCAGGCAAGCTGAGCACATACCTCATTCTGGCCGGAGGTCTCCTATCACTAAGTGCTTTATGGAACTTCCTGTGTAACCAGGAAGGTCTATGAAGCTCTTAGTGATCAGAGGCCAGAAGGAGGTATGTGCTCAGCTTGCCTGCCGCCACCGCCGCGGCTGCCACGAGCACCACCAATGATTGCAGGAGGGGGAGCGCTGAGAGGAGAGCCTGAGGTGAGGGGGGGGGGGGATTTCCCCCCTCCCCACCGAAATCCCCCCCCCACCGATCTGCGGCCACAGCTCTCCTCTTATGCTGCGACCCCTCCCGATACAACTTGAGCAGGTACATCAACGGCTAAAACATTCATTTCATCTTTCGGCTTGGAAATTTACAAAACTGACTTTGCCAAATCATAGCCGTTATAAAAACCGATACATTCAGGCACGGCGCCGATTTGAAAGGTTAATCATAACGGTAACCAAGCTACAATGGGATGAACCTGCGCGTCCATTTCATCTTGCGGCTAAATAGCCGTTTTCGCTAAAATCCTGGTGCCTTTGCAATTTACGAAAAGTTGGTAAAGCGTGTGCAAGCCAGGTTTTGGATCAAAATACGCGTAGTGGAAAAGGACTCGGGGCTGGTTCACACAGCTGTCTAAACAGCATTTAAATATGGCTGCGGTGCTCATTGTTTAAAGAACCACTATTGCGAAAATCATCAAATTTAAAGTACATGTAAACACATACAAGAAGCATATTTCTTCCAGAGTAAAATAAGCTATAAATTACTTTTCCACTATGTTGCTGTCACATGCAGTAGGTAGTAGAAATCTGACAGAGCCGACAGGTTTTCGACTAGCCCATCTCCTCATAGGGGATTCTCAGGGTTTTGTTTATCTTCTAAAGCACTTAGTGAATGGCAGGTGCTCTGTCCAACTGCCCTAAAAGTGTGCAGTGAGCAGGGAAGCTGGCCAGCATCATTGTATAAATACTTTTCAGGGAATGTCTTTATAAAGAATAAGAGTCTTGCTGAGAATCTCCCATGAAGCAATGGACTGGTCCAAAACCTGTCAGTTCTGTCAGATTTCAACTAGCTACTGTGACAGCAACATAGGAGAAAAGTAATGTATGGCTCATTTTACTCTGGAAGAAAAATACTTCTTATTTGTATGTAAAAACAGGGAACACCAAGAGCCCCAATAGTGTAATACGTACTGGATAAGGTGGCAATAAATTCGTATTGCTAGATACTCACAAGTCAGGGTCACCAGCAGGCAACCCCTGTAAAGGCAGGTGGGGAGATTGTCCTGACCCCACTCAGGATTAAGTCGCTCTCTGTAGACAGGAAAAAAGGGTAGCAACCCTCCACCAAGGGTGGACTCGAAATTGTATACAATGAATAGAGGCGCCAAAAGTATAAAATTAGATTAAGGCTGGTTTCACAGTGGGACGTTACAGGCGCACGTTAGAGCAGCCTGTAACGCAGCCCACCGCACAGTAATGAAAAATCAATGGGGCTGTTCACAGTGCGGACGTTGCGTTACATTGTAACGCTGCGTCACAAGACAACGTACTGCATGCAGTACTTTGGACGCGGCTGAGCCGCGTTAGACTGCTTGCACATGCTCAGTAATGTTGGGGAGGAGCGGAGAGCGGCCAGGCACATGGCTAATTAATTAGCACTACACGTTATGACGTGCAGTGTTTACTTCCTGGAGCAGCCGCTCTGTGCGGCGATTGGCGGGCGGGACCACGTGATGCCGCATGCGCACAAGAGTGTGCATCACGGCATCACTGACGCCAGAGTGAGCTGCACAACGCGGCTCAATCTGACGTCCAGATCCAGCACCACCAGGCGTTGAGTTAGGGGGACGTTATGCGACCTTAACGCCCCCTCGAACGCAACGTCCTGGTGTGAAATTAGCCTTAATGAGCTTAAAAACCAACTCAAATGGCAAAAATGAAGGAGGAAGTGGTGGTCTTACCTCCCTCAAGCAGCCACGACAACGACTGTGATTCAGACAGTCAAACACATTTATTAGAAACTCCCCCAAAAAATTTGCAACGCGTTTCACAGGGTCAATCCCGCTTCATCAGGCAATACAGGGAGGAGTATCAAGCGATCTGCACAAAGATTCAAGTTAAGCACCTCTGTCACAGAGGTGCTTAACTTGAATCCTTGTGATTCAAATTGAAGCGATTCCCGGTGTTTTCTTTTGCAGAGCGATTGAGATTTTCACTTCCTGACGCCTGACGCTAGTCAGGAAGTGAACTCTTTGACCTGGAAAATAATAAATACAATGTTTTTATTCTTAAAAGCGCTTGGAAAATCGCTATACAAAATGCTTTTTCAAGCACCTAGCGATTTCCCTATACCTTCCATTGCGCCAAAGTGCTCAGAAAATAGTACAGCGGAACACAATCAAACCGCTCATATGTGAACACTCACATAGGGAATGATTGCACAAGCGCTTTTAGGGCCCTTTCCCACTAGCTAACGATTTTTAAATCGCGGTAGGTATGTTACACTACCGCAATTTGATTTTTACTAAAGCGTGATTTTGCTATGCAGTGCATTGCATAGTAAAATCGCAATCGCTGAAAAAAATTAGCAACTTGCTGAATCGCAATCGCTAGCGTTTAGCACAAGTGATTGCTAGTGGAAAAGGGCCCTTGGGCCTCTTGCACACTATATGTGATTCTGATTTGCGATTTTTAATCGTTACTACATACTGCATTTTTCTCTTGATAGCATCCACAAAAAAATCGAATTGCAAATCGGAATCGCACATCGGATTTGCAGTGTGCAGGGGGCCTAAGGGCGATTTCTAAAATCGCCAGCGCTTAAGAAAATACGCAAACGCTCATAGTGTAAACAAGCCATAAGCACTGCCAACGTTTTCCAAACGCTTTTCTGTTCACTAGCAGAAAAGCATTTGAGTGAGATGCTGAGATGCTGGTTCAGATGCCCGTCTAGCTCTATGCAGGGCCGGCCCTAGACTTTTTGCCGCCTGAGGCAAGATTCGAAAAAAAATCGCCCGCCCGCCCCCCCCCAGCCGTGCGGTGGGGAGTGCCGAGCTGGAGGGGTAGCTGGCAGAAAGGGGGTATTGGGCCTAGCAGCGGGGAGGGGGGTCGGACTCCCCCCTCCCTCGCCTGGTTCCCACGATCTGCGCTCCTCCTCCAGCGTAAAGTACCAGGCGCAGGCAGCCAGGGTGCATATCATTAAGAGGCAGCGGGCGGGGGAATCACTCACCTCTTCCGCGTTCCATCGTGCGCTCCACTGACGTCACTTCCTGCAAGGCCGTCCACTTACAGTACAGTGGGCGGCGTTGCCGGAAGTGACGTCAGTGAAGCACGCGATGGAACGCGGAAGAGGTGAGTGATTCCCCCGCCCGTTACCTCTTCGTCATATGCACGCTGGCTGCCTGGTACTTTACGCTGGAGGAGGAGCGCAGATCGGGGGACCCAGGCGAGGGAGGGGGGGGTCCGACCCCCCTCCCCGCCGCTAGGCCCAATACCCCCTTTCTGCCAGCTACCCCTCCAGCTCGGCGGGCGGCCCCAGAGTCCATGCAGAGGCGGGTGCCGCCCCCCCAGATTTGCCGCCTGAGGCAAATGTTTCACCCCGCCTCATGAGTGGGCCGGCCCTGGCTCTATGCATATACTATGCATTAAATAACGCAAGCCTGAAAATTTAACTTGACCCTGGATTTGTTTACCAGGCCATCTTTTTGTGCAGCACTCAGCACACATGAGCTCGTCCAAGCATTCAAACTGCAGCACAGCCGAAAACTACACTTCCCACAACTCAGCTGTGCTGGCGCGCATGCGCAGAGCGCTATGCCACATGCAGAAGCGTGGCAGGTAGCGTTGAAGGGTGCAGTGCGCATGCTCGTTCACACGTGTTTCTCTGCTGCTGATCGCAGCTGTGCTGGAGGCCTGGGTTGAGCAGCGCTGCAGCCGTGAGAAATGTTGCCGTTTTCGCTCCGCCGCTTAGCCCAGGTGAGTGTCGCCTGTCAGAGCCCATGCCCGAGAGATGCCAGCTGAGACAGGCAGCGCCCTTGTGTGCCAAGCTTGACGGATCATTAACTAATTGCCGAGGCTTGCGAGCAGCCCAGCTGTCATATGGAGGCTGTCAGTCACTTCCAGAGCGGACAGTGCAGTGCTGAACCTGGCCTTCAGGAGCTAATCATTGTCCCAGTGATGTCCCTGCAGCCAGGTCAGCTCTCACTCACTGCTGGCATGAGAGAGGGCTTCTTAGCAGAGCACTGGGGTAATTGCTGGAGAGTTTCATCAGAGTCATGTGCTCTGGATTACACATTAGTTGCAGTTAGTTGGTTTGCAGGGTGAAATGTTTGTAGTCCTGATGAGTTATTGCTTATCCTTATCAAATGCAAGCTGTTATGTATTGCCATGAAACTTTATCAATGAGTGCAGAAAATGTGTGGCTCTTATCATAAGAATAAATTGGTGTCTGTTGTTCCGATATGCAGTAGAGCCTTGTACTGTAGATATTCAACTGTCCCTAATGTAACAACTGATGGAAACCGAATTCTGACTTGTCAGTTTCTTTTTACAGTGAGCAATAACTGGTTTGCAGCATTCAGGAGAGAGAGAATTCTGGGCACCAGCCTTTGCAATCACCTCAATTTATTGACATCCCAAACAAATGACAAAAAGTGCAGTAGAGTGGCCTAACAGCCGTTTTGCAGGTCTATGACCCACTTCTTCAGAGGCAGAAGCATCAAGCATTATATACTGCCCCATGATATATTTACTGGGGGCTTCCTCTAGCTCCTTGAAGCCGACATATCCCACGCAGCATCTCTGATCGCAGCCGCTGGCCCGGGGTCTCCGCCAGTGCAGAGGCCGACCTCCACTACTGTGCGAGATCCGCTGTCAATCATGTCCACGTTGTCCGCAGCGTACTGCGCAGGCACAGTAGTTCTGCGCCTGCACAGTATGCTGCGGACAACATGGACTTGATTGACATTGGCGCTTCATGCAGGTGAAGTAACTAGGACGATCTCGAGGTCTGCCTGTGCACTGGCGGGGACCCCAGGCCAGCGGCTGCGATTGGAGATGCTGCGTGGAACATGTCGGCTTCAAGGGTCTGGAGGAAGCCCCCGGTAAGTATATGATGGGGCAGCATATAATGCTTGATGCTTCCTTTTAGGCTAGTTACACACCAGGACGTTGCATTTAGGGGACGTTATAGGGCACATAACGTGCCCCTAACGCAACGCCTGGTGCTCTCTGATGTGGACGTCAGAGTGAGCCGCGTTGTGCAGCTCACTCTGGCGAGCCGCGTTGTGCAGCTCACTCTGGCGTCCGTGATGCGTACTCTTGGACGCATGTGGCATCATGTGGTCCCGCCCGGCCAATCGCCGCACAGAGCGGCCGCTCCAGGAAGTAAACACTGCATGTCACACCGTGCAGTGAATATTAATTGGCCATGTGCCTGGTCGCTCCCCACCCCTCCCCAACACTACTGAGCATGTGCGCACAGTCTAACGCGGCTTAGCCGTCCATAACGCACAGCATGCAGCGCTCTCAACGGATGTGCTGCGTTACAATGTAACGCAACGTGTGCAGTGTGAATGGGCTGATTGATTTTTCATTACTGTGCGGTGGGGCTGCGTTACAGGCTGCACTAACGTTCGCCTGTAGCGTCTTAGTGTGTAAGCAGCCTAAGGCTCTATTCACAGTGAAAGCTGCATTGCGTTCCCTGTAAAACCAGAAATTCATCGCAATGAAAAAGTTGCAATGTACGCAGGGTACAAAAATCATTTGACTCCTCAGTTTATGAAACCTCTGACTCCAGGTACCCAAAAATTGCTCTTGACTCCACAGCCCTGAGGGCATGTTATGCAGCCTTTAGGTCGCATACAGTGAAACCTATAGTGAATGAAAAGTATGCTTTACTGCCTCTGTTAAAGGACTTCCGAGGCGAGGGGCAAGAATCTAGGTTTACTGACCTGGGACTTCTTCCAGCCCCTAGCAGCCGCCTCAGCCCCTCACTGCAGCTCCAGTCATCACAGAGGACGGCAAAAAATATCCTTCCCAACTCCAATAATATTGCATCAGAATTATTTGCATCTCATTGATCAAGCTTTTTTTCTGTGTTTATGAATTGATTTATGCTTTTGTAGGATAAAGTGTAGATAGGTAGGCACTAGATGCTGGCTGTGCAATAGACTCACGGTGTTTGCTCCCTTTCCAGTTGTGCTCACGAACATACATCAAACTTGTCAGGAAGAAGAAAGACGGAGCACCAGCTCTGCTTGCTAGGGTTTATTGCAATCTCAATGGCGATACAGGCATACCAGTAGGCTAGGTGAGGGTACCGGCCTAACAGCCGTTTCGCGGCAACTGCTGCTTTCTCAAAGGCAACAGAGGTACTTAAGAAAGCGGCAGTTGCCGCGAAACGGCTGTTAGGCCGGTATCCTCACCTATCCTACTAGTATGCCTGTATCGCCATTGAGATTGCAATAAACCCTAGCAAGCAGAGCTGGTGCTCCGTCTTTCTTCTTCCTGACAAGATTTATGCTTTTGCTTACAGTAAAATCTCTCAAATAAAACTTTTCACTTTTGTAATCAAATTTTAGATGTTTGTAATCCTCACAGTGGGTGAAAGTAAAGTTGAGCAAGAAATAAATATTTAACTGTGTCCTTGTTTCTATAGTAGTTCATCCATTATTTTCTCTTCCTTCACGTTTTATTTACAGGCTTCAAAAGGCACTGATGTAGGGAATCTGCTATGGGCACTGATCACTATTGTAATGTGTTAGAAGGTGCTCTTGACAGTAATATATTTACTCTTCAGCATGCACCAACAAGCAGAGGTTCTGGTGCTACAATACTACCGCTAGTTCCTAATTTATAATTACTGAATAGGGGTTTTATGTTATTACTCGCACAGTTTTTGTATTTGATGCAGCTGTCCCTGAGGAATTCCTCTGCAT